>NW_012026840.1:1029367-1029734 GCF_000956235.1 Wasmannia auropunctata | reverse complement strand
AAAAATTTTATTATCGGATATAGATTTACTTTCAAGAGAGATGATATCGTTATGTTTGTGAAGCTAAGATAATACCTTAATTCATTTGTTAAAGTGAAATTTACGCGTCTTCAGATCAAGAAAAAAAAAGTAAGAAACTTGATATGAGCTGTTATTAACTACAAAATGGTTAATACATAATTCTTAATTGCGACTGATGCTTATTTTTTGTCGCGTCCATTTTAAGAATTTAATTTTTAATTAAATTTTTTTTTGTATAAAGCAAATAAAATAAAAATTTTATTATCGGATATAGATTTACTTTCAAGAGAGATGATATCGTTATGTTTGTGAAGCCAAAATAATACCTTAATTCATTTGTTAAAGT
>NW_012026840.1:1024143-1029347 GCF_000956235.1 Wasmannia auropunctata | reverse complement strand
CGGCACTACAATCCCCAATTATCCCTTAAGCATAGAAATTCCCAATAGCAGCAAGCTTCGATAATCTAACAAAGCTATGTCGTTAAGCCCTAGAAAGTGTTCCCATTATCTGCAGAAATCCTACGAGAGCGATCCTATTATCGTCTATCTTTGCTCGAGTATTGTATACTGGCAAACTTTTTGCGTTCTACTGCATATTTTTGCTGTACAAATTTACAGTTGTGTCGTTGATGTTTTCTCATAAATAGACAGATGCGAGAATAAAATAATTGGCTTTAAATCTTTCATTTATAGCAGGCGCAAATATACATATATATACTACATTTCATTACACTCTTTCAATTTGAATCAATTTCTCTCGGGCACTCATAATTCAGTTAAATCTGGGCAAAACGATTCGAGAATTGTTCATTCAATCAATTGCCATCGCGGATCGGGGAAATCCAACGAGCGTCCTTGGAATAGTTCCGCAACGATGGTCGGGGGGATATTCTTGCAATACTTCTATATCAACCTTCGCGGGGTGAGCCAAATAACTCAGACGACTACGATTGCAAGAATATATACCGTCACATGGACGGACGTGTGTATACGTATTCCGGGCGACTTATAGGTACTTAGGCGATAGCCGCTTCCGAGCAAGTGAGCAAGCAAGAGTCCGACTTCTTACCGAGGACAGTTGTGAAGAATGCTAAGCCGAGGAACCCTTTATCCCGACAAGAGAGTCTCGAGGTCTCTGCGCTACGATCCAATAACATTGCGGTGCCAATAGGATATCTCGTCCTCGCGGTGCACTCGTGGGGATCTAGTAGAATGGAATTTTAGCGGCTCTAAAATACGTTATGGGATCTCCAGATTAGGTAAAGCCATCCTGTATCGACCATTACGCGCACACTGATTTCGACAGGATGAAAGGGACACATGCGGGATTTCGCGGAAATTACTACAGTGTTCTAGCTACGATATTAATTGAGAATTATCTTTCAATTATCAAAACACTAAATAGATGTTTTCTTTAATACAGTCAGTCCTCATCTGTTTCTCTTGAGGAAGAAAAATTTTTTGAAAAATATAATTATATGATTTTGAGGTATATTATATACGCTTCGATGCATTTAATTAATACGTCATCTAGTTCCCTCCGTTGTCGATTAAGGCTTAGAAATATCGAGGAATACTTTTTACAAGGTTTTTTGTAAAAATCTCGGAAACTCCAGATCATGACTTCTAAATTGAACGTAATTAATATAATAATTCCTTCAGAGTGACATGCTTTTTCTTCATCTAGATTTTTATAGCAATTCATACATTTTCAATCGCGTTAACATGAAGAGATTGTGAAAATCAATGTTTTGCAAAAGTGCCTTTTTTTGTACCCTGTATTTATTGTGTTTTATCCAGTTACACAATAACTAAACCGAACTGAAATCTAACTTTCAAAGCATTTTAGCCTAATGTATTGCTAATATTACCATATCAAAATTTTACTCATACGACATCTATTGACAGAATTATGAATAGGACGTTCACGTGCGACTGACTGTAAATAAATTTAATTTTACGTCTCATTAACTATATGCGCAAAAAAAATTAAATTAATGTAAGTAAATATAATTAATATATATTGCAACAAAGAGAGAGAGAAAGGAGGAAATAAACGTTCACTATTAAAAGTAACAATTTAATTGCTTAAAAACAATAAATATTGCAAAATAAAATTTATTTTAACGCCAATAGCATTAATCGGCATATTCTCGCAATGCCTTTGCGCAACTATTCGAAAAATATTTGAATTCAATCGAATAATAACGTTATAATTGTACATAAACCACGGAAATAAATCGGCCGAATCCGTTTGGCTGCGTGCACATGGCAACGCGAGATATCTAATTAATCTTCGGATCGTATTGACGTTCAGTCGGCAGCAGCGGCGCTTCGTTATCCCGAAAATCCAATTGACTAATTATCTTTTCGGATAGTTTTCGTACACGCGCGGACCATCTTTTCCGTGATCGACGGCGTGCCTATAGAATTTTCCGCGATGAAACGTCGCGCGTTTTCGAGCCTAACAGATGGCGAAAATTCAGTTTTGTTAATTGAAACGACCCAATTGCTTCTAGGGTTCGGCTGGTCGATACAGTTGCGGTTTACTTGCCAGCGGCAGAATTCGAAACAATTTCGGCCGCCGCGTCGCCGCCGGGTTGGACGCGGGGCACACGGAGGGGTGGTCAAAGTTGCAGGGCATACAACTCTGGATGGTACGTTACCTATCTGAACGTCATATTAATCCACGAATATGCTGATCGAGACTATTTGCGGTATTGACCCGGTGCATATTGCTTTTCCCGATGCTTCGAGAGCCTACCCGGCCCTGTTGCAGTTTCCTCGCTCCGACAGGACGGTTTGTGGTCGATATAGCGAAATACGTATCGTTCGAGTGCGATCAAACATTTCGCGCTGCGCGATACTTCATTAATACACCGACGCGGCCTTCTGTTGTCTAAATTCGTATAATCGTTACTTGGATTTTATCTTAAGAGCGTGTCGCATGAAATGCTCTTATTGCTCAGAACGGAGATTCATTACTCGAAACACGGATCGACTGTACTTGAATAGTCACCTCTTGATTAGACATAAACTATTCAATTAAGAAGCGAAATGATTATTCGCGTGAAATTTGACTCAAAATTTAAATTTCAAAATTGACTTGAACTTATTAGCAGTAAATACAAAGAAAAATTATATTCCTAAAATATTCCTAAAATTATATTTCTTTGAATACAAATCTTTAGTTAAATATATAGTATAAAAATATAAAAAAAAGAAACCACATTAGTGAAAGCAAAACATGGTTAGAGATTGCGATTGCTTTCATAATGCCCTTATTAATAAAAAACATATATATCAATCATAATAATTTAAAATAAATTTGCATAGCTTTATTATTTTAGCTTTAATATATATTACACATATATTAATTATAAATAGTAATATAATACATTGAATGTAAATGCAATGAGATAATTATAAAACAGCATTTTGTGTGAATTCTTCATATAATGTTTCAACTCGTATTATAGCATTCACTATCTCCAGTTGAGATCGAGTTGATATATATAGATGCTGGCTCAGCCCTTTATACATGTATTATTCCAAACCACCTGAAAGCTTTTCGTTGTACAGAAGTGTACACAAAAATTTCCCAAGCTTTCCTGATAATCGTGAATCATTGTTCAATTTGTAACTTATCGATTAGCTTACTAAGCTTTAGTAGCTTTGATGAAACATTGAAACGTGAAGATTAAAATAAAAAACTTATTTTTATAATATTAAAAATACATATATAATTAACATTATTTAATAAATGTGAAGATTAAAATAAAAACTTATTTTTATAATATTAAAAATAATATTAATTATATGTTTTTAATATTATAAAAATAAGTTTTTATTTTAATCTCTACATTTTAATGTTTCATCAAAGCTACTAAAGCTTAGTAAACCAATCGATAAGTAATAAATCGGACAATAATTCGCGATTATCAGAAAAGCTTGGAAAATTTTTTTTAATTACCATGAACATTTTTCATTAACAAAGTATTTAATGTTACGATTGTTCAATATGTATCACAACTTATCAGAAAAGATAATTGTTTTTATTTGATATTTTGTCATTTACACAACAAACAATATAATTTTCTGCCGAGAGGTAGTTGCCTTTACTTAATAAAAGACATTTTAAGGAAATTTTTGATAACTGCGATAAATTTATTAAATTATGTAATAAAGAGAGTCTACGGAAGTACTCGATCAACTGGATAAACTCGAGTAAAACTCTGTATATAATCATGTGATACAGACGTAAGCTTAACTCGCGGAAGCAATTAATAGAAAGTCTTTCCAATCCGCCGCGTATACTGTAGAAAAAAATTAGATACATATGCGCGGCCGGTGACATTTTCTGCTACCATTGATCATCCCCATGACGTGGGACAACGAAAAGGAATTTCTGAAGCGAATAACATTTCCGTGCGCGCTCTGACGGAAGCCTACCTTTAGCCGAACGCGTGTTCATTTCGTAACGAGCCAAAAAAAATGAATGAGCGCGCATCTCCCACTGTTATCTCTTTCAAATATTTCGAGCAATAGAAAATCATTAATCGTCGATATAAAGTCTATCTACACGCGAGAGTATATAACGCGAAAGTCCCTTTATATAGCCGGGAAAGTGCGCTTTTCCATTAATTAATAACAGCGAAAGATCACTATTGATGCTGAGTCATTATCAGCGTTCAATTATCAAAACGTACGTTTAAATAGATCGAGCACACCCGCAGCGCGCTGCTATTGATTTTCATTTTGTGCCTCTTACATTATGTGCTTGCAATGCATACTCTATGTATGCATTAAATGCGCGTAAAATGTGAATTATATTTGGCAAACTATCTGTGCCAGCCCATCGACACTTAGCGGGGCACCTGCATTATCCGCGGTAAATCTTTTAATTATCGTGTACGCGAAGAGTATATCTAAATGCATTATTAACATGCCGGGCGTCATTAATTTCATTTGTAGACATTATCGCCGGTCACGCATCGCGCTGCAAATAGCGCGTACAAGAACAATTTTCGCGAAAATATATTTAGTTCACTCTCGAAACAATGAGATCGCGCTTACGCTAGTTTCGATACTTATACCTATCTTACGGTTTCTAATGCCATTCTCAGAACGGCCTCTCTTTCTCCTTCTTTCGGAGCATTGTATTGTTCTATTCAGTGTACTTTTAAGCGCGTCCGGAATTCAGATACTGTTGTCCGTGCTTATACGAGTCTATTTGTAGAAGGCCAACACTCAATTGTTGTTCCTTACCAAGTTTTTCTTATTTCAACGAAGGAAAATATACCTTCGTGTATCTCGCTTTACAGTTATCTCGATGTTTTAACAACAATTTGCAAATTTGCGCGGATTGTTTGAAGATTGAATAAATAAGATTTTATTTAGTGAATGCATATTGCTCATTAAAATACTAATTTCAGAGATTCCTAATTTATAGACAAAAGAAAAAGTGAAAATTGTGGGATATTTTGTATAAAATTTAAACTATAGATATAAACTACAGTTATGAAGATATAAAATGTATAAAATTTATACTATAAATAATACATAATTTATACATAATTATATTTATATATATATATATATAT
>NW_012026840.1:994094-1024123 GCF_000956235.1 Wasmannia auropunctata | reverse complement strand
ATCTCACTCCAAAAGATTGAAAATATTGCCACTCGGCCACTTGAGTGGCAGTATTTTCACTCTTTTGGAGTGAAATTCACTCCAAAAGAGTGAACAGTCACTTCAGAAAATTTAGACCAAAAGAATTTTTCTGCACAATCTGTTATGCCCGCATCTTAATTTAAATTGCGAGAAACCGTTAAATTCCGCGCTCACGTGAGTAACAATTCAGCTTCTCCAAACACAATCACGGTTAATCTGTATCAAGATCTGACTATTGAACTGTTCGCGTCTGAAGATTCGAAATCCCAGTCTGAGTGTCTCTGATAAACTCTCGAGACGAGATTCAAGTATAATAATTACAAGTACGGATCTATAGGTTTGCCAAACTGTACAGAGCTCAATCTATGATTGCAAATGTAGCTGCAGGAATAGAAAGAAGGAGATGCGACGAAAGGAACAGGAAAAAAAATAAACGGATATAGAAAACACGAGAGAAAAGAGGACAGAAACGATGAGTTCAGACGACTAAGCATAAACTCGTAATAATTGCACTATTATAGTTATGTAAACAGACCCGTTTATCGTACGGCGGAACGGCCTGCTTTAAAGCAGACTTCCCAGTCGTATTAGCCGCGATAAGAGGAAGGAGGAAGAGCGAAAGGAGGCGCGGAGCGCGACCTCAGTGAACAGCGCCGATTTCAAATCGATCGGGCTTCAACACTCGCTGTACCATTATTTCTTTTTTTCCCGGCGCACCTTTCTCTTCGCTACCGGCAACAACAGACGAAGTTACAGCGCGGGGGAAAAAGAAGGAACGCATCTCATGTCGGGTAGGTAGGCAGGTCGGTGCAGCAGCTGCACGAACGTCATAAAGGAATACGACGAGATTAAAGGAAACTTTGCTAATTCGGGAATCCGTCAAGAATGTCTTGTAAGTTAGCGAGGATATTTCTTCTACTGCTCGATCCTATATGAATAAATCAGTCTGAAGTTTACATTTATATTGGTAATTAGCTAATAATTAAAGTCCTTCAATAAGACAGTAGAAACAATTGATAATAGATTGTATCATAAATAATATATCGCAAACAATTAGATTTTGCTCAACAGCAAATTGACAATTAATTAAGAATTAATTAGTTGTCAATTAATTAATGATTAATTATTTGTAAATTAATTAATGATTAATTAAAATCGTATGTACAACAAGAAATTGTCGTGCTTGAGAACAAAATTTCATTTCAGATTTATTCAGCTTGCAATTAGTTAACTGTATACTCTCTCTCTTTCTCACACATATATTACATAATAACAATATTGCTGTGCCTATATAAAAATTTCAAATATTATTTTATGTAAATGTAAATAACAAAAAATAGTAATAATAAATTTAAAAATTGTATTTAATAACTAGTTATTAAGATAGATATTAATCTCATTTAAGACAGATATGTAAATGTCTCTTTTAATAGGAAATAAGAAGTAAATAAATTTATATTTTTATATAAATTGTTATAAGATTTATCTGATTACCATTGTCGTTGTATAAGCGTATCCTACGAAAAACGAAAGAAAATGGACAGTCTCACGATAATAGAGCATCTGTTCTGAAACGCGGAATATCATGAAAAATGAAGGTAAAACTGTACGAGAGAGATCATGTTCCCTGATTTACGACGCTATACATGAACGCGAGCTTAAAATAAAACATAGACGTTATTTTAAGACTGTGTCATCAAAATAAAGGTAACGTTAAAACGCTCCGAGCATTCGCTGACATAACGATACAGGGAAAATGTTATACTATACGTATACTATGTGTTTAACTATGTAACACGTGTTTTGCCTAATAATATTAATGTACACCTTCCTACAAGTCATTATATGACTTGACTAGATACCACAAGTGAAAATTAAGTCTATATTCTCTGTTTCAAAAGAATCTCTTTAAAAATATTTGTGATAATTTCTATATTATATTATGTTCTATTTTATAATTTGAATATCATAATATGCTTATATCTCTTTCGAATAATAATACCTTTATCTCTCAAATTCATTATTTCATCTCCCGGTATTATCTCGGTCGTTCTGCTCTTAGACTACATTTAAAGCGCATCTACCTCAATGCATGCCTAACGAAATGTACGTTAATTTGATCGCTGATTCCTTGTATGGTTTCACTTAAAGAGATTGCGACATACGACACCGTACACTCCGTATTGCAAAGGCTACGTTATTTCGCAGCACGTTGGCAGTACATGGAGGGAATAGGCAGGTACAGCACTCTGATCCACGTGACTCACATTTACGTATCAGGGCGCTGCGAAGACTGCAAAATAGCACTATAGTGTCTTATAGGTCTACCTTTACAATACAGAAAATTGCTAATTGTTCAAGATTGCAAAGTAGTAAAATTTAAGATAGAGACATAAAAGGAGAGCAAGATCTTTCGTTCAAAAAATTATTGTCAGTCAAATCATCTCTCTTATATTTATCATTTAATTCACGTCAAAATAGACTCTTTCTATATCTATGGATAATAATTCGCTATTTTAAAGTAAAAAAAAATCATGGCAGATTAATGAATCACAATCACGTGTTTTCTCATTATCTCAAACAGCACGCTTCATCCGAGGACCATCCCGGAGTCGTCCTGAAAACGTTCTTAGATCGCGTAGGGCGTCTTTAGGACGTCTCTTGAAGGTGCATGCTGTACGAGTAGATTTCACGTTGCTATAAAATAAACAAATCTCCATTACAGACAGCTACACACGCGGCGAGCAGGAAATGTAAGAATAACATTTCTCTCGCCAGCCCCATAAAGAAATATAACGAAGAGGAAGTATAACAATATATGATCTTGGTATATTCCTCTGCGTTGTAATATTATTATTTCATGTTAACATGCGTGTATACTGAAATCTTGGGATGAATTTGCCTTACTTTAACGCGCTTTGCACGTCGATTTTTGTTTCACGAGTAACAACAAAATTAAAGTTTTTGCAATCGATATCTTACGCGAAAAAAACAATATCGAATTGGAAGCTCTATATCTGTTTTACTAACAATCCCATCCCAATGCGAGCGACGCGTAGCTAACGAACCGTGAGGGTAAATGGCGATGTTTAAAGCGCCGGATGTTCGTGGCGACAACGACGTCGCTAGACTGACGAGACGTCGCGACGCCTCCTGTCGCGCTTGCGTTCTTCTGACGCAAGATAAGGCATTTTTCCGTTTTTCTCTTTTAATAAACCATACGTTCCTCTCCAAACATTCTACAATATCTGGTCTGTTAAATCGATTAAACGACATATCTCCAATATAAAATGGATTACATTTTTTTTTCTTTGGAAAAATACGTCAGCGCAGAGGAAATAAAGTCACACACATGTTCTCTTTCTGTTCTTATTTTTTATCGCTCGTAAAATATTTCTCTCGCGCTGGATTAAGCTCGGGTTTGCTAAGGCCAGATGACTGGCGTATATCAGTCATCCAAAAGGTTACAGCTTTACTATCAATCTGTTTCAGGTTTAACAGTTGTCGTTGCATTTTTTTCTTTATTTAATATAGAAAAAAAGATGTAAGGGTTCCATATTACATTCCAAACCGGAGTCCAAAGATACTCTTAAAGTTCCTAACAATTTTATTTATGGTACTTCGTCGTGTCTCCTCTATTAAAATTATTATAATTTAATTAATTAAATCATCTGTTAAGCTTATTACAATCACAGCATTCTCAAATCTCTGAGAACTTAATTACACCAGTCGTCTCTCATTACGAGTCTATGATATTTGAAAAGGCACGAGACGAACGAGATGAAGACTCGTAAATTAAATTCATAACGCGCATACCGCGAGATACGCAGCGCGCTGTTTACCGTATGAAGAATTACGGCACGGAATCTCTTCTTCTTCCTCCCTCGTTAACGATGGCATGTAATAATAATTGCGCGTAAAGGGAGGAGGCTAAGTTCAAGAACAAGAGCTTCTAACAAGGACAAATTACGGTTCCGATTCATCTCCATATACGCCGTTATAACGATTGCCTCGGGGGGGGGTAGAGACAAGTTATTCGTCGGCCATTAGTTCGTCGATATTCGGATTCCTAACAAGATATCGCAATTACTCGTTTACGTCGTGCTGAAAAATAATCAGAGCGTTGAGTCTCGTAAATGGCAATGATGTAACGGCGGAATTACGAGATTACCAAGTTGAAGCCAAGTATATAAAAGAAAACAGAGCATTGCGTGCCATGTAGATAAAGTGTATCAGGCGATGGCGTAGATTATAAATGAAAGTGATACTTAGTTAACTCGCTGAGCGAAACGTTATTACAGATTGCCAATACAGAAATTCGATAGTCATTACGGATTTCGCTAATGCAGGTAAAGGTGCTGCTTTGCTTTCTTTTCATAATAGTTACGTAAGATCGATCGATCTATTTACGTAACGCTGATGGCCTCCGTTGAGTTGGCCGTTGAGAAATGTTACCATCAAGGAAGTAAGATTACGGAAATCGCGCTCTCTTTCCGTTCGCATAGCTGGCTTCCCCTCGCCGCCGAGAAACCCGTGCAATCTCTGTATATAGGCGCGCTCCTATATATAAGTGCGCGCTTGAATATGAATCGCCCGAGGCAAATATTCAATATTATTTCTTCCAGCAACCTTGACTGTGGAATGATCTACCTTGTACGTTCGGGTAAAGAAACCTGACCGGTACGCTCGACGTACATCTGACTTTACCTTTACAATATAATGCCCGTACATGATTTGTGCAATCGTACGCTTAACATCGATCGCTAGAATACGAATTTATACTATAATTACTCGATTCGCAAATAAATTATGTGTTTTAATACAATTAAAATGAGAGAATTTGTATTTTAATGCAATTAAAACAACAATTTATGTGCGAAATATTTTGACGAAATTAGAAAGCGAACACTCCGAGATCTTTAAATCTATCAGTCGTTTCTTAGGTGCGTATCTGCGACTTCGTGCTCCTATAATTAAATGGATATGTAAAAAAAAATAACAAGTATCATTTCACGCACTTAAGTATTCTACTATGTAATCCTTAACTAGATAATAAGCTTCCTAGTACATCTGACTTGTGTATGGAACCGTAACAGCCATAATGACTGGTTGAGTGAGATATACTTTCACATGTCGCCTGGTAACCACATTGTAACATGTGCCGCCTAGTTTCACGGGAAATGGCTTATAAGAATCGGTTTAAACCGTACAGCAGTTATGATAACTCGCAATATCTTCTCGCGAGTGCATTGCGTAAGAAAATTCAACAACCCGGTCTCGAATAGACGTCTAAATTGATGATTTATTTCTTGTCGCTACGATTGCGCAATGCAGTTAAAACCGTTGTAGAAACACAAGCGGAGCGGTTAAGATTAAAACATAATACGCTCGGAGAAATCATTTTCGCTCGTAAAATAGAGCTCAACTTCTATAAAAGTAAATACCCTCCCGTGTAGATAACAAACGTAAAGGACAAAGGATTTTTACAAAACGCCAAGCTTAATAATTTAATGTTTATTCTGCTAAGACAGCACAGAGTAAAAAAAAAAAAGAAACGTAATCATTATATACAAGAGATGTATGATCAATAATGTCGACTGTTGTCAGACTATCGTCAATGGTGCAGGTCGAAGCTGATTTCATGACCGCCACCGAATCCGCCGCCGAAGTCGCCGCCGCCAAAGCCACCGCCGCCGCCTCCGTGACCGTGCTCGTGCACCAGGACCGGATACGATTCCTTAACGACGACCGGAACCTTGACCGGGTAGGGCACTTCCTTATGCACGGGGTAGGGTACTTTGTAGGGTACGCTATAGGGTACGGGCACCTTCACGGGCACCTTGATGGGCACCTTGACCGGTACTGGGATGTGTTTCTCCACGGGGACGTGTACAGTCTTCTCTACCGGGACCGGGTAGGGTTTCGGTACGTGATACGGTATCGGGTTGTCCACCGGAACCTTCACCGGTACGTGTACAGGTACCGGGACGCTCTTCTCGACGGTGTAGGGCACCGGAACTGGCACCGAGACCTCGCGATGAATCGTGATGCCGGAGATTTTTCCCTCGCCGCCGCCACCGCCGCCGCCGCCGCCGAATCCACCGCCGAAATCACCGCCGCCGAAGCCGCCGAAATCGTGGCCGCCGAAACCACCGCCGCCACCACCAAAGCCACCATGACCCAGACTCAGCTCGAGTCCGCGCTTGCTCTTGGCATCCTTTGAGTCAACGGCCCCTTTGCTGTCGGACTTCTTGGGGTCGCCGGCCAGAGCCACCGTCACCGCAAGGGCGAGGAGCACGAGGATCTGCGAATATAAATGTGTATTAATTGCGGTCCCGCATGGTCAAGGTTTGGATTAGCTTGGTTAACTTGGGCAGCTTTGAAGGTCTCGTTCGAGTTAATAAAAATTCTAAGCATATTACGCAGAGAGTAAAACGATTTGACAATGCAAAAGATGCAAATAAAAAAAAATCTCAAAGAGGCACGATGTATAACGAAGTTGAGCGATATATAGTCTGCTTAAATATCAAGCATCGATAAATTTTGCGAGATACAAGTATAATCAATATAGAATATATCTGTGATTGTATTCTATGTGAATTTATTGAGATATTTCACTCTTTACCAGAAACAAAGAATCATCACACCGTTAATCTCTATACGATTCTACATAACACTGCGTATACGACGGTGTGAGAGACGCAACACCATAATCTCACGCCGTCAATACTAAATCCCGACGCGTTCCTCTCATATACATCGCGCATAATTCCGTGATTTCCGTGCATAATCCTCTGTCGCGCGAGAGAGACCCCTAAAGATACCCTTGTACCAGAGCCCTATGTACGCGCCGCCGTGCCAGCAGCGCGAGCTCACCTGCGAAGTGCTCATGGTAGCCTTCGGGAGTGCACACTGAAGTTGCATCGCGCCAATCAGCGGCATATATACCGGCACTTTCGCCGTGCTCGCCGGCCCACTCCCCGGAAAATCGCGCGCGCGTCCAACGCCGGAACGCCGGCTTTAAGGTGGACCGATTGTGCCGCTATCCCGCGCGAAACCGTTCGGCGTTAAGCCGCCGCTTTTCCCACGGGCTACCCGCCCGTGCGAGGTTGATTACTGCCGGATGCCCGGATACGGGCCGCGTAACGTCGCCGCCCCGTCGTTTTCCAACTACTACCTCCAATCGCTAGCCCCCTCCCCTCCCCCCCCCCTCTTCCCCTCACCAAGGAAGAGCCGCGATTCAAGAGTCCGGAATTGATCCGACTCTCTTTCGCGTCCATGCCCGGTCCTAATCCGCGCTTTCTTTCTTTCTTTCTTTCACCTCCTCTACATCACAAACGTTACGGGCGTGCCGGAGGGGGACTTGTTCCTTTTTTCCATCTTGCTCGCGCCTCGCGTAAATTTTATCGGACATAACGCGGCGATCGTATAGCTCTCTGCGCGCGTTACGCAACGGCATCGCTATATTCACCATAGAATATAGAGACAATTGGGAAACTCGACGATGTACAAGCGAGGCAATAAATAATACGTAAGTTGATGTCAGTGCCGTTATCAATCACGACAGGAGGTAAAATGTACAATATATATTTTCGTAGAATTTACTTAAAATCCATTGATACTTGTCATATTTTTGCCTTATTATAAGTTATTACGAAAGAGTCGAGGAAGCTGTAACGGACATAACAGGTTTTAATGCCCGTGCTTTCGCCCAAGACATAAATGGATGGATAAACATGATGGAGGACGTTCAAATTAATCTGACAGCGCGCGATCGGCCGCGATCTTAAATTTAATTCTATACGATCTCGCGCGCGATCGTTCGCGCGTATAACGTACACTTTCGAAAAACATTTTACTAGCATTCGCGGAGCGCCGTTCGAGACTCAGGAGACACATAACTCCTCGATACACTCTATTCACCGGGCAATTAAATCCCGCTGCGACTGCGCAGCGGAAGGAACTTTTCGGCATCGCGTAATTCTCACGAAAATTAAACCGCGGCGTTATACCCGCACTTCTGGGGGGGGAGGGGACGGGAGAGAAGCGCGTACGCGTGCAGAAATCGAAATCTTCCTCAATTAATCCGCGCCGACCGACTTTACGAGTGGGATACTCGATTTCGACGGCTAGGCGCCGTAAATTTTAAAGGGATTCATAAGCGTGACAAAATCCATAGCGTGAAACGGCGTACATACATACAAAACGGTGTGACGATTAGACTTTCTCCGTGTTTGACACGCACGTTATATATCCACCGGCATTATGCTCGGTGGTCATTTAATTAAAAAATAAATTCGCAATACACGAAGGAAGTTGCTGAAGAAATTGCGAACGCCTGCGGAACAATAATGCGGTCGATGGGACACACAATTGATGACCATGAAAGAGACAACGAATGAAAATTTGCGTTTCGACACGTAGGTAATTGTGGCGCAAACGTGTTGGGTTTTTTTTTTCTTTTTCGTTCACTTTCGCCAAGTTTTAGTAGTAATATTTTTTTTTGTTCGCCCAGTAACATTTTTAAAGGAATCGAAGGTCTCCACCGGCAATCGACCGCGTCGTTATAATAACGTAACGCCTGAATCACCCGATGTCGAAATGGAGGCAATGTTTTTCCCATTTTCCTCTGACACTGTGTATGCTTTGATTTTAATGTACAGTTATCAGATCTTATAAAGACATGTACCGCGCCGCTTTAAGTCGTTGACGCAGTAACTTTTTATTAAAATCACTTTCATAATCGATTCAATGGATAGTTTGGTATATTAAACGTAACTTTTACTTGTATCATTCCCAAGTGGCATTTTATTGGCAGCTGGGCGAACCAATGTGATTCTAGATAAACGTGTTCTGATGACATCTCTTTGCGAAAGGTCCAGCGCTTGCACGTGATATTTTATTTGAAAACGATTACTATATACGCAAGGAATACATATGCAATTATGGGAGTTTCGTTCTGATGTTACCGATATGAACATATATAATTATTAGGCCAGATGTGATGTGCGCGATATACGTATATCAAATAAATATTTACATTTCGCGCAGACCATCGCGAAGTTTCAATACACTGCGAGCATTTGCATTATTCAGCAAACAGTCGTATCGATTATTTAATGCATCGGTCACTACAGATTTCGTTTAATGAGGATAGGCTCATTACCAATTCATTTAACCGAGTTAAATTTTTATTTAATATATTGAACTCTCTCTCTCTCTCTCTCTCTCTCTCTCTCTCTCTCTCTCTCTCTCTCTCACTCTCTCCGATGAAACGCGCGCGATAATTGAACAACTATATTGCATACGATGCGGTATATGATGTGGTAATCTTCACTTCTCTCCAGTTAATTATTGAAATCATAGCCCATTTTATATATCTATCTTTACGCTTCGTTAGCTTCCACCATTAATTTAATTTCCTCTTTTCTAAGCTAATTTATGAACGAAGTAATTATTAAAAAAAAACCCCCCGTTAAGATTATACGTTACGTCTTCAATGCGCAATTTACATATCTTGGAGCGCTCCAGTTTGATGAATAAAAATAAAAATACAAGTGAAAGAGAGAGTCGAATATCAGTTTCTTATTCAACCGTTTCTTTGGCAGCCCAATAAAGCATTTTATATTCAGTACAATCTTTTTAGGTTAGCCTACTTATAATTTCATTTATAAGCGCCCATAACTTACGCAAGCGGTTTTTGCCGCTGTTACCTGCGTTCTATTTTGAATGGTCAGCCTGGGTATTTTAATATGATTAAATTGCGCCTTATCTCATATTTCTAAGAGAGTAATACGTAAACGCCTCTGTTGGCGCGTAATTTAATGATTAAAATAAATGCAAAAATTTGGCAATATCCCAAAGATTGGTAAATATTCATAAAATTAACTATGCGTAAAGTATACATAGTTTATCAATCGTTACACGTGCGGTGAAAATAAGAAAATAAAAAATAAATCAAATACTAGCAAGAGTAAAAATTTATAATATGAACCTGTACAATCGAACACGCGTACCTTCGAACGCACTTAAATCTCGAAAGAAAACCGTCCGTCCGGAAAACTAAAATTCTCTTTCATCTCTCCAGGGGGCAAATTATGTTTGTATATTCGATGGGCGATGGTGTCGCGGAAAACGACGTAACTAGAAAACGGCTTGATAAACACCTTGAGCGAGAACATCTATCCATATATTCATGAGAGCCGCGGTCTGGCCGATTCCAAAGCCTTTCCCATTATTGCATAAGGTTACGCTTGCGGTCGGTGAAGCAGAAATGCAGACTACGCGAAAACCCCGCCGCCGCCGCCGCCGACGACGACGACCGACCGTCCGTCTGCCCGCCCGCCCGCACTCGTCGTCTCGTAACGCGCGCGAGAATCCGCTGGTGCACTTAGGGTGCATTTATACGCCACCGTTGCCACCCTCTCTGCGGTCTAAAGTTCAAGCAACTCGAACTTCGAGAGAGAGAGAAAGAGAAAGAAAGAGAGGAAAAAAAGAAATATTCCGCGGAGATAAGGGTCGCCAATTGAAAGTTCGCGTCACACGGCTTCTCGCGAGGATGGCTTCGGAGATGGCTTCCCGCAAAATCAATTTGCGTTTACGCGGAGATGAGACTATCTCTTGAAAAAAAAAAAAAAAATATCACGCTGATTAAATTAATGACGTCGACTCTGCGATTCTAATGAACTTTGGCAGGGGAAAGGTACACTAGATGCAGACATTTAAGTTGACATTAGACGCAGGTGCTCACGTGCAAAGGATTAATCTGCATATGTCGCACACGAGCTCGCGCTTGCGTCGCGTACGAGATCAAAAGCTGGTCCTCGTGGTCTTTGCGAAAAAGCTCCCCGAGCGAGTATTTGCGGGGAGGAAGTGCGATCTGTCAAAAATAAATTTACATAATTGCGCGGCCCCCCCGTAAATATCGGGTGATTGGTATAGAAAGTGCACGATCACCCGGGATCGCCACCTTCAATACGAGCACGTATCGTTTGCATTATATCCGGCAAATATAATCGACCAGCTTACTTCGCGAAGTAAGTTCCGTATACGTAATGTTACTACAATCGTTCGAACGGAAAAGGAAAAAAAACCAGCTAGGCTGAAGTTTTCACCGCGATAGATTTAATCTGGTATATTCATATAGCGAGTGGGCTCAACAGTTTCCTGACGCGTTTATTCTTGCTGCAGGAAGACTTTCGAAGCAAATAACTTCGCAATTAAAATCGCGCGGCTCGCACATGTAATTCAGAACGTAATAACATTTTGCGCAAAGCCACTTATGACACAATAAATGCACAAAGAAGTTTAACCTGCGAAAGAACTGTACACTAAAGCGTTACGTAGGCTGCACACACTGTGCATCGCGACGAACAAGAACGTCCGCGAATCGCACAAAATTGAACGAAATAAGATCATTTCAATCGAGCATTGCTCGATTGTATGTCAAATCCAGTCCTATAGCATAACATTTTTTATTATTGACATAATTATGTTAATGATATAAATATTGTATGCGCATATAATGTATAATTAGTACGTACATAACATTGATTCGTTAATGAATAATATGAATAAGTAGCATTAATTTGTTATGTGTTACGCAGACGTGCAATATACATTGAAATAAGTTTGTAGCGCAGCAATCGGTAATTTTCGATCGATTTGTATAGGTGTGTTGCTGCTGCTCGGCATAAAAACTGCGTGTACAGCGGATAAAAATGACCGCAGAAAATTAGCCATCTCTCGGCACCGGTGCGTGTCATTAGTTTTGAATTCAATGAATTAGACTTGCGGCTTCAGAAATTAATAGAGGTAGTCGCGTCACGCACGCTCGCGCAACTGATTAGTCAGGAGCGATGTTTCAGCTAATTAATGCTCGTTATTACGTTCTGCGGCATTAGATTTTTCCATTATCACTCAATGCTCGACGTATAAATATATCTGTTTGAGTGAACCTTTCGAATGCGAATTTTTCGTAGCAAACCCGCCAATTTTTAATAAGTCGCTACCGTGGGACATTCTTTGTATTCGAGAAAAACTCTCAAATGGGAGAGAACCGATGCTTCGCCGGTACACCCAAAATCGTCGATTGTCGGATTTTCGGAAAACAGCAGCGCGAGCAGATTGTGGTCTCTAGTGAATCACTATAAATTCATCGAAAACGATTTAATCCACGGGTATAGGTCAAGTGGAAACTATCGCATACATCGCCCCCCCCCCCCTCGATTTTCGCTGCGGTTCGATCGACGGTCAATCGGAGAGGGAGGGTACGCGCGGCCGGCCTCTCGAAACGCGCTCCTATTCCGCTAGAACTCAAATCAATATTTTCGGATTCAAATATGGAAATCCAAATTCAGATGTATGGAAATTTATTCGTACCGATAACCCTGATAAACCATGGATACGCGGGTATTCTAACACCCGTCGAACCGAGATCGAGGGGTACAAAGTCATTCCGAGATTAACCGCGCCCGCGGGAGCTACGTGTGATAAACCAAAAATCGTGCCGCCATCCTGCACCGACCGAGACCGAGGTAATTCCACGCTCGCGGTGAAGAACCATTTCCGGCATGCAAGAATTTTATCCGGTCGCGCTAACGAGTTCCAACAACTTCTTATTAAAGCGCGGCGACAGTAACGGCCGACGTCTTCAAATCATTCTCTTTAATTTCACGGCCGGTGACGACGGCTACCTTCCTCCTGGCGACAAATGTCGCGGCACACGAAACTGTAGAAAAGAGATAATACGTTGAACATGCTATGACTATGGAAATGAGGCGAGTATATTAAATTCGAACAAGTTGAGACCGAATGCAAATGTTTCAACGCGTCCATATATCCGTATAACAGCGGAGAGGGAAAAAGAAAGCAAAAGAAGAACACTTTTTTGCTGTCGAAAAATTTCAATTCTTCCTTCTCGGATTAATTAAGCTTTTAATATTTATGAAGCTGTCGGAAGCACAGAACATAGAAGAGTATCAATCAAACCACATTAATAAAGGATCGATATGTTGTAATATTGTTTACCACTGCAGTAATTTATTTTAAATGTATCAGTCCGTTTTGCAATTAAGATTTGTATAATGCGTAACCACAAAATGTATTGACAAAATTTGTAAAATCAGCTCGATTAAAATATGGAGAATTATGCAAGAAATTTCTTCTCATAAAGAAAATATACATGAAAAATTTCTAAGTATTTTATGTATTTAATATTTTTATAAAGTGTTAAAGTGTTAAAATATCCTATGTGTTAAAAAGTAATATATAAATTAATAAAATATAATATATAAATTAGCAAACAATAAATTTGATTTCGTGTAAATAACATTTCAAGTTGATGATAGATAAAGTAATTATTAAAATAAAAATGAATTTAATTAATTATAATTAAAATGAATAATTAAATAAATTTAATTAATTATAATTAAAAGATATTTAATATCTTAAATGATTTATATTTATCTTTGTCTACTCATATGCATTGCCATCGCCGAGCAAAGTTTACGCAAGAAGTTCACGCAAGCGTATCAAATAGTACGAATCTTTTTCGATTTTTATTACAGGAACGCGTTTCTATCTCGAACTAAACGAACTCGAAAACGCGACGAGACGGTCAAGGAAAAGAAAAAAAGCAAAGAGAAAACCGACGCGGAGACAAAGGGAGACGAAGAAAAGCGTCGTCCACGACGGCGCGCTGTCTTCCTTTCCTCCTGTTAACTTCCTACCCGCCGACAATTTCATCGGCACGCTCGAGTTGCCCAGCGGACACGCCGTTGCGTCCCCTATAAAAGCGAGGGTAGACCATGGCGGTACCAGTGTGCTCACTGCCGACCAACATGAACAGCACCGACAAGCTGAAAGTGAGTAGCTCCAATAAGATAGCCGCTCGAATCGCTTGTAGACCGCGATCCGCAGTTAGCCGAGTCTGCAACGCGTTGTAGGCGTAGTCTCTCACTTCCAAGCGAACGGTCTGTTTCCTAATAAATATGAAATTGCTTCGCAGACGAATTTTGACTTGCGGAATTTTATGTCATATGAGCTCAAAATTATTAAAAATATTTCTCTTGAATATTTCGTTTCCTTTTGAAGCCAAATTGTCATACATAGATCACATTTAAAAATTTTAATGGAATTATACAATATAAATATACATATACTTGCAAAATTATCTATAATAATTTCGTTTTATTTAAAACTTTTTATTTTTAAATTTAACAATTTCTTTAAAAATATTTCGAAATCTAGTAATTTTTAAAAATACGATAAATGCTTTTAATTTCGAAACGTTTTTAATAAAGAAATATTGCAATTAGAAAAGTATTGTATAAAGAGCTCATATTATGTGATTAAATGTGATAATACCAATCTCGGATAAATTACCGTAACAATTAACGCAGCATGATGATACAAAATCTTTCGCCAAGTTTCGCAAACGTTAGCATTAATGTAAAAAATTATCAAAACAAACTGCAACAAGGCCTATAAACATATCTCACATACGCTTCATAAATCCTACAAGCGCACTTATCGTACGATTCATAGAATCAATGACGCTCATTCGTTTCCTTGCTTCCGGCAGGTGATACTCCTGTGCGGCCTAGTATTATCGGTCGTAGCCGAAGAGGCGAAGAAGACCGAGTCTAGCGCCAAGCCCAAGGATGAAAAGACGAAGCGCGGACTGGAGCTGAGTCTGGGTGATCACGGTGGTTTCGGGGGCGGCTTCGACGGCGGTTTCGGCGGTGGATTCGGCGGCGGCCACGGCGAAATAATCTCCACCGATCACATCAAGGCGGTGACGGTCACGAAGCACGTGCCGGTGCCGCACCCATATCCGGTGGAGGTCACGAAGCACGTGCCCTACCCGGTGAAGGTGCCGGTCAAAGTGCCCGTCGACCGTCCGTACCCGGTCCACGTGCCGCAACCGTACCCGGTGGAGGTCACGAAACACGTGCCCTACACAGTGGAGAAGCACGTGCCCTACCCGGTCAAGGTACCCATAAAGGTGCCCATCAAGGTGCCCTACCCGGTCAAGGTGCCAGTCAAGGTCCCGGTCGAAGTGTCGAAACCAGTGCCCTACCCGGTCAAGGTACCCGTGGTCGTCAAGGAGCCCTACCCCGTGGTCATTAAGGGCCACGACGAGGGCGGTTTCGGCGGCGGTGATTTCGGTGGATTCGGCGGCCACGACTTTGGCGGCGGTGATTTCGGCGGATTCGGCGGACATTATTGAGGAGAAAAATTGAAAAGCATGAGAAGAAACGAAGGCCTCAACGTCTTCCCCCTTTTTTTGTTTTGACGACTCACGGCCCAGGAGACCGGGAGATCTATTCGAGGGATCGATCGTCGAGGGATCGAGGGGGGCGATCGGCAGCAGAAGCTGCCCACATCCGTTTTTATAGTATATAGAAGTCAATGTACAATGCGCAAATTCTGTAATCCTTCGCGATCCTATCCTCCGAATTGTACTATACACCCCGTAAATGTAAAAATGAATAAAGTATTTTTTTTTACATAACGACTGCTCTTACGAAACAAGCTCGAATGATGTTGAGAGAGGGCCGGAGAGGAAGAGCGGCGGAGAGACGTATTAGCCGGACACGTTATGCGATTATGAGGAATTGCGAGGGAACTTTCACTCCTTGATATTACGCGAGTTGCGCCAAGAGAGGTACACCTGTTTCACCATAAGCGGCATATATATATGTACCGGATAGAAAAAGCGCGTCACTCTCGTATAGAGATCGTTAAAAGTAAACGGACGGCCGGCGGAAGGGCGGGGGGGGGGGAAGCGTATATATGTACATATATAAGACATAAATGTCAGAGTGTGTGCGAAAATCGCGGTAAATATCCCGCGCGAATATCCTCTCGCCTCTCACCCTGGGAGATTAATCTCGCGGGTAGTGCATACTTTCGACACACGCATCACGCGCTATCGTGCGCGACGTATGCACGCCTTGCGCCACAAGGAATCGGCCCGGCGCGGCGCGGCGCGGCGGCGCGATCAAGTCATTAAGTCGCCAATTGCGTCGTTTGATTTTTCAGGGCTACGCCGGCGATCGTTCCTGCAGCAGACGCGGTGGGAAGTGTGTAAAAATCGGAAAGGGCTGTTGCCAAACAGTGTCGATTTCGAAATCGCTATATTCACGCACAAATGCATTTACGACATCCATGTCCGATAGTATCAAAATTTATGGACCGATATATCGATGTTTTTAGATAGTTGCTTTTACACGCGAGTTTAGTCTAATTATGCGTAACATGTTCCGAAATACGTGGTTTTTTTTTTCATTCTACCACGCACGCACGCAAATATTTCTTATGTAAATTGATGTGAACGCTCGAATAAATGCTTTCAATATATATGTATATATGCATCACAGAAGCAGCCTATCAATTGCAAAATGCTAAGCCTATCATTTTATTTAATAATTTTATTTAATAATCGATATTTTATCTCGATAGAACGTATACGTAAATATGCTCGTGCTTCCGAGATATCTGAAAAATTCGCATAAATTATATGCAAACGACGGTAAATCGACTGCGCTGCAGTAAGCAATCTTTGGATGTTGCGCATTTCTCAATTTAATGACCTGATCGCTAATCTAATTAGACAGCTCTACGCAAGATATAGCTATTTACTCCGAACGTAAATCGGCATCGTTAGAATTAATAGACTTCCTCGCATTCTTTTCCAATAGAAAATTGCTTCAAGTGAATAACGTCGACGCTTTCGTGCGTTTCCAGGTTTGTATCATCTCCAAAACAACTTTCCCGTATGTATACGATACGTCCACGCATATATAGCTATAGGGGATAACTCTGTGGTAATATGACGCAGACCTAATTGACTCCCACGGTTATAGACCTGTACCTCGGCTATACAAGTTCCTCCACCTACGTGCGTCTTACGTACGACCCATCCTACGGCAGCGGCGGCGGCGGCGTGATTCGACGATAGTATGTCTCGTTAATACGCGGTTACACCGCGTAAACCCGAGCTCGAGAGACACGAACCACGAGAGAGAGAGAGAGAGAGAGAGAGAGAGAGAGAGAGAGAGATTCAACATCGCGTCGACATCGCGTTCTCGCGGCTTCTCCTCTCCCTTTCCCCGAGACGCCTTATACTTTCGTCGTCGTCGTCGTCCCCGATATCGGATAGCGGTCGCGTCGTTTCACCACACCCTGGACTCATTTCCGCGTGCTGTGTCCGCTTCCGCCGCGCATACTAGGCTAAGAAACTGAAAGCTGACTTGTGTGGCGCGCGGGCGCAACGAGCGATCTTTCAAATTCAAGGAAGTCGGCTCCTCTTGCATGGGACACTGCAAGGGGGACCGTCACGCTTGCTTGTTACGTATACCTATGCATCGAGAAATGCATCGCTCGCACGGGCGAGCAATTTGGCGAAATTACGGGGAGCGACGCGACGGTACGCCTTTCGTTTAGATGCCGCAACGATGGAGCGCGGTACTCTTATATACGTCGTAGGCGTGCCATGTGTACTCTTTATTGGCATTGTTACGGTCGCGAAAAATTGATTGGTCATGGAACGGCAACACACGTTCAATATCGCCTGTGTAATCGATTAGACAAACGTGAGGACCGGCAAACATCGTTCTGACGAGACTGGCAGACGTCGAGTGAAGCCCATCTCGACTATAAGATTTATCTTCTTGCGAGCATGCGAAAGTGTGTTACACGCGTTGATCGAGACGCACGCGGTCGGCCGATGAGCAAATCCCCCGAGTTATCTAACACGTGCGTGCCAGGTAATCATAGTTAATAGCCTAGGAAGTTCGCGCGTAAAAGGGAAGAGAGATTTCTTCGATCGGTCGCGAAATGCGCACACACACATACATAGGAATAAACTGGGATGCACATGTTACGTTTATAAACATTCGGCACAGCCGCGTGACGCGGGATTATATAATACAAGTATATGTAAATGCACACACGGTGATCACGCATGTTTTCGATTAACCGTGACGCAATCCCTCTTCGGACAAGCGGCGGGACCATTCAAGAAATGCGCGCGATTGCTCCTTCTCAGACATTGTAATTGCTCTAATAGCGAGCATAATGACATAGAATTTTCTACTAACGTAACACAGTTAACGAGTGTCGTTATCGAACTGTTGCGCTATATTTTTTTATCTCTCAAAATGTGAGAACCGCTTAAAAAGGTTTTTTTTTATGTATACTGACTTGGCCAACAGTACCAATGTCCTAATTATATTTGTTTTAAGTGCGAGAGCTCAAATAAAGCCGTATGCGCGATTGACGTCTTGTCTCAATTATGCAACATACACTTTTCGCGCAACGGTTTGAGGAACCGTGATTTCGCGCCAGCGTCAATCTCGCGGGTTACGAACATCTACTTCGGAACTCGGAAAAGACACCAGGATGGAAAGCACCGGTGGATGTTGATGCCGATAATATTAATTCCCAATTGTCGAAGATAACATTACGTCAATCAGTTTCTCATAGGCGTAACCCGAAGGCACAATGCACATTTATAATGTAAATGCGGCGCGGAACTGTGATTTTACATCGTGATTTTATACGAGCGCGACCCCCGACCGTTCCTTTTTACGGACGTTCGTTACGTCGCGGCCGTTAATAAGATTCCAGACGGCGATCTTATCGCGCTCAATTAGAGAAATCTCGTGGGCGGAGAAGCGACGCGGCTGAGTGAGGCAGAAAACGATGGTCGTTGCGCTCTATGCACTTTCGCGACTGCCATATTTCCTTATTCTCCCGCATCGCGTAAACACACCGATATTTATCGTGTAAGTATAATTGGCCATCTGATGACACGTGTATAAATTTTATGTTAAAAGAATTTCCTAACATATAAATTTTAAAATAAATTTATCATTAATTTACTGCTAATAAAAAGCTAATGATCTGATATGCACGTCTTTAGAACCTGAGAAAGTGTATATCATTTCTATGATATCTAATTTTTAATAAGACTGCAAAAATGTGTATGACACCACTCAATATATTCTATTGGTACAAAAAGAACGTCAAAATTCTTTCTATCGGATATCTCAATAATTCTATTTGCGAAAAAATAATCATTGACATAACATTAATATTGATACTGCCAATAATGTAGAAAGTTTGTGTTTTACTGGTAAAACTGTACCTTCGTAATAAGGTAATCAAAGTAAAAGTTTATGATCTAAAAAAAAAGGAATTTCAAGATATTGATCAAAGAAAAAGTAAATGTCAAATATGCAGCGTCCTGACTTTCCATGATAATCAAACGAAAACTCATTTCAATTTAATTAATACAGAACGCTAATCATATGATGGCATTAATAGATACTTATTTCATTTATTACAGAATTATTCTCCGAGTATGAAGTTTATATAATTTTCTTTTATCTTCGTTCGCGCGTTCCACGAAATACAAATGCAGTGAAATTTGCAAAAAAACGTAATTAACATCGTTCTATAAAGATATTAGTCAGTAGTGGGTTATTTTTTCTGTTCATGAATTTATTTAATTAAACAATTATGCAATCATCGATATTATGCGTATTTGTGTGCATCTATACGTTTCATTGTAGAAATTCAATTGTACGAACACACACACACACACACACACACACACACACACACACACACACACACACACACACACACACACACTTCATTTTTTATTTTTCCCTTTAGTTATTGTCGCAGGTGTATATGTGGCCTCTCGTTTGAATATTTATCTCGTAGCAAATATCGTATTCTCATTTAAAGTGAAATACAAATATCCTTCCAATTGTATATTCTTTGTAAATCACATAAAGAAATCAAACGTGTATTTTTTACAGAATCTCTATTCTAAAAATTCGGTAGGAAAACATGTGGTGTTTTTAAATCGGTATTCATAGATCATTCTCATCTGACAAGACCTTAAATATTATGTTAAGATACTAATACAATTCCGTAATTGGTTCATGACAGCTTGAAAGATTGTTCTCTCTAATTGTAAGATGGTCTTAGAAAACTATGAAAACCGATTGTTAGTCCGTAGATAATACTCCTTCATATAATTCTTCTTTACACATCTCGTTGCAATAAATGCAATAACTATCTGTAGAAATAACGATATCTCAGCCTATTATTATAATTAGAAGTAATTGATCATAGTTAAATTGCGCATTAATTCTCGTACGTGCGAAACGGTAATAAATCCGAGGTTAGCCGAGCGGCCAAGTAAATTGCCACGCTATCGATCCGAAATACGAAGGTAATAACCCTAAAGAGTGAAAAGAGCATGTGGACTATAATAAATCGGTATAATTGGACTGTTCTAATTGGCTCGCATTTCGAAGGTAATCTACGGTATTTTTGCATAGCTCTATCGAAGTTCTTACTTGCAGTTAAATCTGCCGAAGAAAGCATCAGTGAAACTTGTTCAATGTATTACATACAAATAGATTTGTCACTATTTATATATCATCTAACGCCTATCAAAAAACATTATCAAAAAAAAATGTAATGTCTCACGTATTGATTTTTGTCTAAGAAAAATCAATTATAATTTTTATCTGTGTATTCATTGTATTATAAATTTTATCAATTTAAGTCAATGTTATCAGAACCAAAATATCTTTAACGTCATCAAAATAAATGTGGCAGAAAACCAATGCATTTATTCAATCAGTGGATCTTGTGTGATACGGATTATCCTATAAAGTAAGTGAAATAATTTTGTACGTATACTGTTCTATTCAAAATTGATATGGTGATTCACAAAAATAATCGAATCGTACTATTATAAATTCTTTTGAATTATTTTTATAATTTCTTTTGAAAAGTGAACAAAGATATCTGAAGAGCAAGAATATTTGAGTGTTATACGTTTCATATTGACATCGAAAGATAATTTCACGATAACGATTGTTATACGTTTCATATTGACATTGAAAGTTAATTGTAATCATCGATTGTCTTCTTCGAATCAGTTAGTTTTAGATAATTGTTGTGTAAAGCATTTGATCAGTTTCATAAGTTACTGAGTATAATCTCTTCCTTCTTTTCTCTTTTGAAAATCGTTATAACATTGTTATCACATTCTTTGATTTAAAGCAGATCTATTGATATATACTTGTAGAAATGTTTCAATTTATTTTTTCGGTCTACTAATAAAGAACTAACACGCATATCTACTTCTTTCCTGCTTACTTAAGACTGATCAAAGTTCCGCCGGATGTTAACCACAAGCCACAGTTTTATACTCTTCCAACTTGAGCATTTAATCTCAAACTGCAGAAAATGGTCGCATTGTCTGGAAGTTCTAGTCGGTCCGCGTGGTTTTTCCTAATTGCGCTGGTAACAATGCATCGATCCGCGGGAAAACCGTCGCAGCTGATAGGTAAGTAATATCGCACGGTACAAATAGGCTGGAATAATTCGACGAAGTTGTTATTTTAATTTCACTTACGTAATATCTAAAGGCAAATTCCCAGAATTCTTATAAAATGCGTCGCAAAAAGTGCGGTTAAATTCATCATTAAGGTAACTTTATTGTCTGCAGCAAAGTTATAAAGTTAACTTTCATCAAAAGAGTCCAGCAAATTGCATATTACGCGATGGAGAGCAAAGAATTGAACTTGTTTTACCATCGTTTAAAAATCCGTTGATAATAAAATAATACATTTAGATAATCTTCAAATTTTTGAGGATTCTCTTGAATCGATCTTATTATAATTATAATATAGATGTGACAACTCGCGTTTAATAATTATAAAACATAAAAGGAAAATAAACAGCAGTGAATAAAGAAATATTACAATGGATCTATTTTTATCGTCTGTCGCACAATCAATAATTAATTCGAGAATAAGAGGGAAAAAATTGAAAAAAGGAAAATCGATAGCGATATAAATGTTGCACAGATTTCTATAGCAAAACGTATCATAATATTTCTTATTCATTTCGTATTCATAATATTTCTTATTCCTTGTTACGTTGATTTCTCGTTTTATGCCTCATTTCGTGGAAAAGCTTTGAAATCCTGGGGAAGATCCGGAGGGCCGTGTGCACACACGGTGGTGTTGTAATATCATACACCGTGCAGCACGCTGTTCGCAGTGCAGTAACCACGATTACGCATTACAACCGACTCTATGCTACTTCCTCGATCGTGTACAGGATCGCTTATGCATCACTACCGGCGCGCGCGCGTAAAAGTGCATCGACTTTCGCGCGGACTACTTCTGCCGGCCGCCTCACGTGAGCGCGATTTTCCCGCGAGGCTTTTTGTTCCTCGTCTAGGAATATAAACGCGAAGGAAATTGCGCCGTCACGACTCGGTTTCCCGTAACGTTAGCCACTTTGCCGTGTAATGTTGCACTTGGGGAGAATAGCGCGGTTTAAAATTACATCGCGATGCGCGCGATGATATGCAGATTAATACGTACGTTTCCGCAACCTTCCGAGTCGCGAAACAACGGGGGAGATCGCTAAAACCTTAAACCTGCTTGAAAAGCAGGTTTAATTAAAAGGTGCCATTCCTTAAGTCATTTGACAGAAATTACAGCGCAAATTACGATCTATGTACAATCTATATAATATCTATGTTAGCTCAGATACAAGTATTGCCTTGTTTCATTTGTTTGTATTAATTGAATTCAGTGTTTGCTATGTTCTCGCTGAGATAAGACGTTTCCGTTTACTATACTCTAATAATGTGTGCACTATTTCTGAGACACAATTGGAGACATAATTGGAAAATGTTCCCATCCATTTTATATTTTAACGACGGAATTAATAAAACTAAAAGAGCAACTAAAAGAGTACGTGGAAAAAATTGTTTGATAGAATATCAAAATTTTTACAACATTGCAGACTCAATATAAGAGCTTCCGACATAATTATTTTCTTTCCATATAGTTAAGGGAAATCCCTCAATTACTCAAAGACTGATAAATAAAAGGGAAATCACGTTATCACGTTATCAAATCTCAATGTGAAAAAGCGCGCTATCTTGCTAATCGAACAATATAAAGTGGTACGATAAATCATTTATTATATATAATACAATTTTTCTCTCTCTTACCTTTCACGCAATCATATATGTATAAAATCTCTGATAGTGTCTATACAGCAGCATTATGCAATATATTCTTTCGTAAACGCTCTTTTGCGCGCCGTGAAAAATAGAGCAATATAAAGTTAAAAATAATTCATAATAAGGCATAGAGCAGACCGCTCATTATAAGTAACGGAAAAAAATAGCGTGATTTGTATGTACAAATTATCAAGATTTAATAATTCGTATACATACAAATTCCGATGCAAATTGGAAAAGATGATTTACATTTGCTCGGAAATAAAACTTTGTTGTAAGGCGTAATTGAGTCAGGTTTGCGACATTACGATAATTTCATTTTAAACGGAATAACGTAAAAATAATGTTTCCGCTCAGCCTTTCACAACGTGACAAATAGCTGGAAGGTGAGGGCCGTTCCAATTATCTTGACAACAGTCATGACAAGTCAAATTATATACAAAACGACCTTAGACGTGACTAATATGTACTATCGCTCAAAGTTCCTTTTTACATGACGTCAATATGAGCGGTTCCACACGAATAACTGTAAAAATTGTTATTACCTGAATGTTTGTCTTAGTATGCAGTCAGCCGGACAGTTTCACGGTCCAAATAACCGAAAACGAATATGTTGTTTACGGCACCGAATTATTAATCAGGTACAACCCACACGTCGGAATTTTCTCCTATCCCGAAATCAAACCAGTGAATGTTGCCTTCGACGAGACCTTCATAGAATTCAAAGGTAACTATTAATCCATTGGGAATCAATTTAAATGTTAAATCGAGCAAGAACTACGCAAATACATCAATTTAAATTTCTGTAAATATCAATTATTCAATGGAAAAAAAATTTAACATGTAGTCTCCTTTTCAATTATTATATTATCAGATCAACTGTATTTACCTTAATTACTTTAATGCGTTACTGTATATTAATAAGCAGTTATTTACCTAATTACGGTAAAGATTGAAGCTTCCAACAGAAAGCTGATGACAAAGTAGGAATTAATTCTGTTGACACATATGTAAATTTCTGATTAAGCTGATCAAGTTATATAATTAATTTAATATCCATTTTCACGTCCACCAATTTATTACTCTGCTTTTATTTACCCCGCGATAGCCGCACCACACTAATTAAAAAAGGATTACATTTTTCAGGATATATGTCACCTGAATATCCATTAGCCAAACAGTTATCCGAAAAACTTTCTTGGAACGCTAGTGGTATCATTTTAGGAATCGGTACGCTCCAAGTAAGTTTATCGCCTCCATAATCGTTTAAATAACGACCGGAAGAAAATTGAGCACGACTATTCGCTTTGTAAGATAATTATAGTTCTCTCGTCTGATAATTATTATCCTCGGCTTTCCATCGTTGCAGAAACTAGGCAAGGAGGATTATGCAGTCCAAGACTGTCGTTTATTTTTACCGACGAATATCAAAGGCAGGTAAGGCATGAAATCTTTTGAATTTTATTACGAAAATAAAATACAAAGACATTTCCCCGGGAGTATAAGATTTGTACATTAGGTAACAAAAAATTTATTGCATAATTAAAAACAATTAAAATAATAATAATTTCATGAGAGCCAATAATTAATCAATACATAAACTTGTGCACAGAGTTATTTGGCATAAATAATACCTATACATAATAGACAATAAATTAAATTATTAGATAATATATCAAATCTATCAGTAATTAAATTTTATAAAATCATATTTTTTTAGTTTCAAATTTTACAATAAATTTTTCTTTATCACACACGCGCACAAACAGACATTTTCTTTTAGCACTAATCTACCAAGAACTGTGGAAGAGGCAATTATTTATTACGTTCAAGCTTGTGCCAAAGATCGTCTTTGTCAAAGAATAGGGATGATAAAGGAGGAACAACTTCAAAATATCAATAGATACGAAGAATATGGACTTAATATAGCCCGAACTATTTGTCCTAACAATCCGAGAGTTGATGTAATCTCATTAACTTTCTTATATATAAATCATATTTTATTCGTAGTAATCTACATTTTCATGTGCAGTTAAGCATGAACATGCTCGTGGACATTCTTCTCAAAAAAGCGATAAACTACGTTAAGCAGAACGGAAAATCTATAATTGAAATTCCTGACGTAACAGAAACATACAACATGGGACTTGGAATGAAATGTCATTTCGAAACAGACCATGGAACCTTCGAGTAAGCATCGTTATCTCGAATACAATCGAAAAAAATTAATATATATTTTTTGTAGAACAATATTTTTATTGAATGATCTACTTCAGCGAGATAATTAACTTTTCAGAGATCTCTCGACTTTGAAAAGAACGGAAAATGCAGTTATATCCAATGTAGGGCAAACACATATTGTACAAGCTGGCTTTGGACTTTCCACGGCTAAGTTTAAATATAATTATTACAAGGTAAATTTCGTCGATTATTAGATATCAATGATTACAAAATATTACGCATATAAAACATTCGATTTTTTTTTAATATCTAAATTAACATGCCTTAATATTACAGCTTAAAGTTGGCTTAATGACGGTCTGTGGCAAAATACTCGGAACTGTTGATGGATTAGGAATAGCGGCAAAACTAGTCATCGATTACACTAAAACATGCGGCGTGAATGTGGAGTACGTCAAAGTGACAGAACTTGGCAAAATCAATCTAAAAATGACTGGTCTAGGTCCACTCAGTAATTTGACATCCAAAATATTGACTTGGTTGACAAGAATGTGGCAAGACAAAATTGTTAAAATGGTCGAAGTTAATGTCAGGAATATTGCTGAGGAACAATTAAGCGAAATCATTTGTGAAAATTATAAAAATAATATATATACTTCCTTGAATTATACTCACGCAAGCCTTATAAATTAAAACAATCTTTCGAACCAAAAATTGTTATATTAAGTAAACCAAAAGATAAACACGAATTTGAAAAAAGGCCCACATATATATGATATACAAATTTAAAATACGATATTACTTGTACAATTAATACTTTCGCTTTTTATTTCATGTGAATAATTATTACGTCAAAAATTTTATAAAATTAGATATTTTTTAAATATAAAGAATGACTTTATATTATATGGCAAAGTTAACTATGTAGTAAATAAAAAATTTCCTGTATCTAAAAATTCTATTATTTTCAAATGTTATTTTATGCAGCATATATAGTAATATATATATATTTGTCTGTATAATTTTTAGAAAATGTCTATGTAATTTAAAAATACATTTGTTATACATTAAATTGTTATTGCGAAAGCTCGCATTTCTAGCTCTAATAAATATGATAAGCTGTCATCTTGTTTTCCTTTATTTTTATCATCTTTCTTTTTAATTTTAACATCTTCAGTTTTATCACCATTTTCGCTTTTAATGTTATATTTTAATTTGTTAACATTAGGAATTTATTTTTCTTATTAAGGTGGTTCTTTAGTAAATCGAGTTACGACAGAAATGTCTAATTTTTTTATATAATGAAGTTGAAGTGCCGAATTTGACGTGTGCAAAATTCTAGGGTAAGTTAATGATTAAATAAGAGAGAAATTTTCGGCACTTTACTCTTTAGTAAAGTGCCGAAAATTTCTCTCTTATTTAATCATTAACTTACCCTAGAATTTTGCACACGTCAAATTCGGCACTTCAACTTCATTATATAAAAAAAATTTAATAAGGTGTAAAGAACCACCTTAACTTTTGCTTTTCCTTTGACTTTTGTTTTAACCTTTTTTAATTTTCCTTTCTCACCATTCTCCTTTTTAGATGAATCCATCATTGGTTAACCGTACCTTCGTCAAAGATGATTTCTAAGGAAAATCCTATTAAGAGAAAAATATAAATGAGCAGATTATTCTACAAAGCTTCCATGCAAATTTTATAACAATTCCTAATTGGGATTTTAGATCTTTTTATCTTTTGCAGAAATTTCTTTTTCATATGACGACGAAGATGTATAAGATACACTGTTATATTCCTAATAATAAAATTAGCTTTAAAATAATGTGCACTAAAAATTCTTTGTAAATATTGCGCAAGCTCATTATAGCAAAATTTATTAATAATGTATATTTGTCATTTCATTATACTGATTTCTCGTTTTGTCTAATTTATGTAATCGTGGAACAGCAATGAAATCTTAGGATCTTATGATCTGGAGAACTGTACGCATACGCAATAGTATGGAAATATTATAGATAGGCATTACAACCGTCCAAAATGCGAATAACGAGGAAGATTACTTAAACTTTTTCAAAAAGATTTAATTAAAAAGTCATTCCTTAAGCGCATTTCACAGAAATTACAGCGGAAATTACAATCTTATGTACAATCTATGACATCTATATTATCGATAGCTTAAATGCAAGTAAAACTTATTTCTTGATGTATATGTGAATTCAGTATTTGCTAAGCTTTCGTCTAGATAAGACGTTCCGTTTACTGCTCTATAATAAAGTGTGTACTATTTCTGAAATATAATTGGAGACAAAAATGAAGAGTACTTCTATCCATTTTCTATTTTGATGATGGAATTAATAAAATTAAAAGAGTACGTATATATTTTTACAATTTTCTGTCAAAGTACAATTAAGGAGTTTATCTCAGAAAAATTAATTAAGTCCATTTTTTATGTGGGTTATGGCGCTATATTATCCTATCAGATTTTTAAAAATCTGACTTAATTGTTTGCAAAGAATAATTTTGCTAAAAAAAACCTAAAGTTTACAGATCTAAAAATAATTTTATTGTACTTCAAAATAATTATGAGAGAGAGAAAAAGAGATGAGATGAGAGATGATATCATTTATTACGCGCTTCAGGATAGAATCCTCTTAAGCGCAAGAAAGAGAGAGAGAGAGAGAGAGAGAGAGAGAGAGAGAGAGAAAGAACTTTCTTTGAACGCTAGTGATATCATTTAAAACTCAGTACGCTCCAAGTAAGTTTAACTCTCCATACTCGTTTAAATAATGACCGGTAGAAAATTGAGCACTTTTCATTTTGCAAGATAGTTATATATTATATAATTAGAGTGCGGATGTTTGGGCACATTCTCGGGGCACACGCGGAGAACCCCTGCATGCGAGCGAGTCGGATGCTCGATGAAATAAGATAACAATATTTTTCGAGGAGACTTAAAGCTCAGTTTTATAAATCATAAATATTTTTGTCAATTTCAATTGAAGTTAATTTTTCCTCTAAAAATTTCGGTATTTTAAAGAAAAGCGTTCTCACGCGATCTCGAATCAATACAGAAAAAATCTCTGCACTTCATTTACATTGAGTAGGCCGCGCTCCAGCTGATTGTGAGATAGTTATCATTAGATATCATATTCGGATAGATTGAACTTCAAGTCTTTTCGAGAAATACTGCTATCTCATTTCAGCGAAGTACTGTGCTCGAACGTCCGCATCCTATATAATATATAAAATCTATCAATATTTAATTAAATTAGATCTGATAATATCATGTTTTTCAGTCGTTTTAAATTTTACAATAAATTTATCTTTATCACACAAGCAAACGAATACTTTCTTTTAGTACTAATATAGGATTGTGGAAAAAACGATTATTTATTATACTCTATCTTGTGTAAAGAATATCTTTGTCAGAGGATAAGGACGATGGAAGAACAACATCAAAATATCCATAAAGGTGAAAAATATGGATATAATGTAGCTACTACCCATCCTAATAATTCGAAAGTTGAAGTAATTTTATTAACTTTCTTACTAATTTTATAAATTATATTTTATTCATAGTAATTTAAATTTTCATGTTTCATTAGATGAATGTGCCCGTAGATATTCTTCTCAAAGTAGTGATGAAATACATTAAACAGAATACAGAATGTATAATTTACATTCCTAATTTAAAGGAAATAACCTACTACATAGGACTTGGAATCACATGTTATTTCGAATCTTACAATGGAACCTTCGAGTAAGCACTGTTATTCATACACTTAATACAATCCAGAAAATTAATGTATATTTTTTATACAACAATATTAAATGATCTATTTCAATTGGATAATTAATTTTTTAGAGGTATTTCGACTCTGAAAAGAACAAAAGATGTTTTTATATCCAATTTAGGACAAAAATATACCATAGAAGCTGACTTTAAACTTCCTACAGCTAAACTTAAGTACAATTACTATAAGGTAAGTTCATAGATTATTAGATATTAACGATTACAAAATATTAAGCAAGCATAAAAACATTCAACTTTTTTCAAAATTAATATTTGTCTTAATACACAGTTTACAGTTGGCTTAATCCCAGTCAGTGGTGATATGGTTGTAACTATTGATGAATTAGCAATAGCGGTAAAACTATTTATGATGACGAAAGATGTAATTATATCTAATATAGATAACAAAAGACAAATGTATACCATAGAAACTGGCTTTAAACTTTCTACAGCTAAACTTAAGTATAATTACTATAAGGTAAGTTCATAGATTATTAGATATTAACGATTACAAAACATTAAGTATAAAAACATTCAACTTTCTTCAAAATTAATATTTGTCTTAATACATAGCTTTCAGTTGGCTCAATCACAGTTAGTGGTGATGTACTTGTAACTATTGACGGATTAGTAATAGCGGTAAAACTATTCATGATCGATCATAAAAAGTACCCATGCTATGTACAGTACGTTCAAGTGACGGAAATTGGCAAAATCAACATAGAAATGACTGGTTTAGGACTATTCAATAGTTTCATTTCCAACCTAATGACTCAAAAGATTACAGAATGGCAAGAAAAAATTATTAAAAAAATTGAAGTTCAATTCAGGGATATTATTGAAGAACAATTAAACAATTAAAATGAATTTATTTGTATAAAGTGACGATATTTGAAATATTTCCCTGAATTATAATTACACAAATTTTATAAATTAACACAATATTTC
>NW_012026840.1:992367-994074 GCF_000956235.1 Wasmannia auropunctata | reverse complement strand
CCTCTGACGTTTCGACCCTAAATCTAGGATATTTTTTTAGCTAATATAGGATTGTGAAAAAAATGATTATTTTTTTATGCTCTCTTGTGCTAAAGAATATTATTAACTTTATAAATTATATTTTATTTATAATAATCTAAATTTTTATGTGTAGATCAACATGAGCGTACCTATGGATATTCTTCTCAAAAGAGCGACAAACTATATAAAGCAAAACAAAAAATCTATAATTGAAATTCCTATTTTAACGGAAAAATACGACATAGGACTTGGAATCATATGTTATTTCAAAGTGTATAATACATATAGAGCCGTCGAGTAAGCACTGTTATTTAATATACATAATACAATCCAGAAAATTAATGTATATTTTTTGTACAATAATATTGAATAAACTACTTTAGCAAGATAATTAACTTTTTAGAGATACTTCGACTCTGAGAAGAACGGAATGGAACGGAATGGATGTAATTACATGTAACAAAACATGTAATATATGTAACAAAAGACAAATATATATCATAAAAGCTGGCTTTAGACTTCCTATAGCTGAACTTAAGTATAATTACTACGAGGTAAATTCATAGATTATTAGATATTAACGATTACAAAATATTAAGCATAAAAACGTTCAACTCTTTTCAAAATTAATACTTGTCTTAATATATAGCTTACAGGTGGTTTAATCACAATCGATGGTGATGTACTTGTAACTGTTGATGCATTAGGATTAGAAACAGTGATAGAACTATTAATGATTAATGATACAATGCACGCATGCAGGGTACGATACGTCCAAGTGATGGAATTTGGCAAAATCAACATAGAAATGACTGGTTTAGGATCACTCGGTAGTTTCATTTCCGACCTAATAACTCAGAAGATTTCAGAGTGGCGAGAGCAAATTATTGAAAAAATTGAAGTATATGCCAGGGATATTATTGAAGAACAATTAAACAATTAAAATGAATTTTTTTGTATAAAGTAATGATGTTTGAAATATTTTCTTGAATTATAATTACACATCTTGTAAATTAACACAATATTTGATTCAAATCTTTAATCCTTCAAATGCTTATCACATGGATTTGAAAAAAGGCACATATATAGTACACGAATTTAAAGTATAATATTACATGTATGTACTCTCACTTTTTCAATATAAATCATCATTATGCCAAGAATTAAAAAAAATATCGATGTCCTTTATAAATATAAATAATGACTTTTATTATATGATATAGCAAAGTTAATAGTAACTATGTAATAAACCAAGAATTTCTTGTAACTAAAAATTTTATTATTTTCAAATATCATTTTATGTAGCATATAGCAATGTACATTTGTCTGTATAATATTTAGAAAATGTCTATATAAAAATCTATTTAAAAATACATTTGTTATACATTAAATTGTTATTGCGAAAGCTCGCATTTCAAGCTCTAATAAATCTAATATAAGCTGTCACCTTGTTTTCCTTTATCTTTATCATCTTCCTTTTTAATTTTAACATCTTCAGTTTTAATTTTAACATCTTCACCATTTTTGCTTTTAATGTTACATTTTAATTTGTTAACATTAGGAATTTATTTTTCTTATTAAGGTGGTTCTTTAGTAAATCGAGTTACGACAGAAATGTCTAATTTTTTTATATAATGAAGTTGAAGTGCCGAATTTGACGTGTGCAAAATTCTAGGGTAAGTTAAT
>NW_012026840.1:990696-992347 GCF_000956235.1 Wasmannia auropunctata | reverse complement strand
CGCAAAAAAATGGTCTTAATTCTAATGAAGATACCGAGATGCTAGATGAGACATATTTCAGCTTGTTAGACAGAATTGTAAATGAAATTTAATGTTTGTCTCCAAGACATTTACATCGTATAAACAATCCATCGATTTGACCTATAATATCTGTACGTTTGACGCTCTTCTTTTAGTAGGCAATAGATCCTCGGAAACATAACATCTTGTTGGAAGCTTAATATTATACACTGTTGCCATAAGTGTTAAAAATCGCAGCCTCAGTTATCGTGAATTTATGTAACGCGTATCAATTGTGTTCGATCCTCATAGAATCAGCTGGTGAAGCATCGGTGGTATAATGAAGCGACATGTTAAATATCTAATATGGAATTACATTTGGCTGGAAGAAGAGGACAATAAGATCTGTTCGACATTTATCTAAATTTCCATATGCGTGGATTCGGTTTAGTTTGTAATATCATATAATAGCGATTGAGAAAGGCTAAGTAAGCCGAAACTAGTCTCGCGTTTTTTTAATTTTAATTTTATTTAAATGACTTATTAAAGAATTTTTATTAATTGACACCCTTTGTTTTATGCTCGTCTTTGGCCTACTGTCCTGTCTTTTTTATTGTTTATATATAACGAGCTGGTAATTTATTTATTAATTCTTATTGTTACAATATCCAACCATACACGATCTGCGCGCCGCATGATTTGTCGATCTTGAAACCCAGCTCTTTACATGAAGCCGGAAACTTGTAACTAATTAAGACGATGCTGGAAGGTCGATGTGCCGGAATTACCGACACATTGCAGTTGTAAAGATTTCTCCGAAATGACAGAACGGAATTGAAAATCCTTTTACAAGATTAAAATAGACATAAAATGTATTGGACGAAGGAATTTGTAGTCAAAACTAAAAAAAATTAAAAAATTACATTTTTTCGGATCGTACAGCTATCACTTGACGTAAATATTTCATTAGTGTAGAAGTTCTGTAGCTCATATATGCAAAATGCTTACGTCCCTCGAATCGGACACAATACATGAACAAATTAAATAATACAAAGCCTTTTGAATTACGATTGAACGCCTAAGAAAAAAGAAATCCTTACGACTGCAGTTTATGGTAATTTGTACGTTTAGCGATAGTAAAGACAGCAAAAATGCGCCTAGCAGTAAGTGCCGGATTTTGCAACAAATGGCTTCAATAAGTTAGGTACCCATACAGCACACTTCATCCGAGGGATATCCAGAAGACATCCTATATGTCCTAAGGACGTAAAAGTCCTTAGGACGTAAAGGACGTCCTCTAATCGTAAAGGACGTCCTCTGAACATTCCTCTGGTAATGTGTGCTGTATGGGTAAGGATATTGCACGATTTGATTAAGACAAAAGATATTGTAAGAAGTTCATTTAAGAGGATCCTAAACCCTAGATCAAACTCCAAAAATCCGCTGTTTTACCGACAATTTGTGAGCATGTATGCGTGCGACATTGATGTAGTAGTATGTAGTGATGTGTCATGTTTATTACCACATCAATATATCTCACGCATACATATACACAAATTTGTCGGTTACTAATATATCTTTATTTAGGCTTCTATACTTAATTCTAACGACTCACCTATATTCATTTCTTTATTGTACATAGATCGGAAGA
>NW_012026840.1:990026-990646 GCF_000956235.1 Wasmannia auropunctata | reverse complement strand
TCAATAATTAAAATAATTTGTTGGAAAGTTAAAAATAATAAGCATTGTTATAAAACGTTTTGATATTCTAGCAATCATTTTGACTTTTCAACAAAATTATTTTGATTATTAAACAAAAATTATTTTCAGATCTGGATCCAGCAAAATTGTTCTTTCCATGTACATTTATATGTTGGTACATATTAAATTATTTGCTTTGCGTGCACCATTATAAATAAATGCTGCAACATAGAGAAGTTTTTTTTGAACAAAAATAAATCTTTGAGCATATTCTTTTGCGAAAATAAAACACATTGTAACAAAAACGTTTTATTAGCGCATTAAACTAAATTTTCTCTTAACGAAATTTTTAACGCGCAACTACACGGAAAGAATGATTTTGTTGAAAGGTCTAAAGATTTTGCTAAAAACAGATTTGAAAATAATTTTTTGTTGAATCATCAAAATAATTGGTTGGAATGTTAAAACTGATAAGCATTGCTATAAAACGTTTTGATATTCTAGCAATCACTTTGACTTTTGCACAAAATTATTTTGATTATTGAACAAAAATTATTTTCAGATCTGGATTCAGCAAAATTGTTCTTTCCGTGTACTTTTATGACGGATGATGTTTTACA
>NW_012026840.1:939799-989976 GCF_000956235.1 Wasmannia auropunctata | reverse complement strand
ATGAGCAGATTATTCTACAAAACTTCTATACAAATTCTATAATAATTTCTAATTGGGGTTTTAAATTTCTTGCATCAATCTGTCTCTTCTTCGTGATAACGACGAAAGTGTATAAGATGTTGCACTGTTATCCTTAATAATAAAATTAGCTTTAAAACAATGTGTATTAAAAATTTTTTTGTAAATGTTGCACAAGCATTATATCAAAATCTATTAATAATGTATATTTCTCATTATATTGATTTCTCGTTTTGCCTAATTTATGTAATCGTGGAAAAGCAATGAAATCTTAAGAAAGATCCGGAGAACTGTGTGCATACACAATGGTATCAGAATATTATAGATACGCATTACAATCTCTCGAGATGAGAACAACGAGAAAGATCACTTAAACTTGTTCAAAAAGATTTAATTAAATGTGTAACTTCTTAAGCGCATTTCACAGAAATTACAGCGTAAATAACAATCTTATGTACAATCTATGACATCTGTATTATCGACAGCTTAACTGCAAGTAACCCTTGTTTCTTGATTTATATGTGAATTCAGTGTTTGCTAAGCTTTCATCCAGATAAGACGTTCCATTTACTGCTTTATAATAAAGTGTAAACTATTTCTAAGGTATAATTGGAGACAAAAATGGAGAATATTTCCATCCGTTTTTTATTTTGACGACGGAAAAATTATTAAAAAAGTACGTATATATTTTTACAACAAATTTCTTTTAAAATGCAATTAAGAAGTTTTTCTCAGAAAAATTAATTAAGTTCATTTTTTATGTTGTGAGCTGTACTGTCCTATCAGATTTTTAAAAACCTAACTTAATTATTTGCATGGAAAGAATAATTTTGCCCAAAAAAACCTTAAGTTTAGTTGGATAAAGATCTAAAAATAATTTTATAGAACTCCAAAATAATTATGTTAAAAAATCAAACTGGTTGCTACAATAGAATATCAAAATTTTTCGCAGCATTGCTCATCAATATTTCTGATATAATTATTTTCTGTATCCAGTTAAATTTTAGATTTTTCAGCAAAATCGTTCTGTCCGTGCAAATAATCCATTTTTTTGTATGATCATCGATCGGGGAACCCCACAATTAAAGATGATAAGGACATAATAAAAAAAAAGAAAGTTTTATAACGTTATCAAATCTCAATATGTAAAAAAACGCGTTATCTTGCCAATCGAATAACATAAGGTGTGGTATTAATTCAGTCTGATAATTTGTACAAAATTCCGATGCAAATTAGAAAAGATGATTTGCATCCAATCGGATAAATTTCGTTGTAAGACTTAATTGAATCGGATTTGCGATATTATAATTATATAATGTCGTCGATAATTTCGTTTTAAACGCAATAATGTAAAAATAATGTTTCCGCTCAACCTTTTGCAATGTGACAAATAACTGGAACGTGAGGACCGTTCTAATTATCTTATCTTAAGAGTCAGGGCAAGTGATAAAAATTATATACAAAATGACTTCAGACATATATATCTAATATGTACTCGCTCAAAGTTTCTTTTTGCGTGACGTTAATATAAGCGGTTCCACGAATAACTGTAAAAATTGTTATTACGACCCGAATGTTTATGTCTCATTATGCAGTCAGCCGAATAGTAGTTTTATGATTCAAGTAACTGAAAACGAATATATTTTGTTTACGGCATCGAATTATTAATCAGATACTCATCCGTCGAATTTCTCTCTTATCCTGAAACGAAATGTAATGTTGTCTTCGGCGAGACTTTCATAAAATTCAAAGGTAACTATTAATTTGCTGGAAAACGATTTAAATCGAGCAAAACTATCCAAATCCATCAATTTAAATTTCTAATATCAATTCTATAAAAAAATTTGAGACATATAGTCTTTTTATCATATTATATTATCAGATCAACTGTTTATCATTATTATCATTATTTATCATTATTATCTTAATGTGTTAATGAATATTAATAAGCAGCTAATTTATTTAATTACGGCAAAAAAAAGTTGAAGTTTCCAATAGAAAGCCGATGATTTAATTCTGTTGATAAATATATGTATAAATATATGATAAATTTTTTATTAAATTGATCAAGTTATATAATTAATTTAATATCCATTTTTAAGTTCGCTAATTTATTACTCTGCTTTTATTTATCGAGGCCACACTAATTACAAACTAATTACATTTTTCAGGATATATGTCACCTGAATATCCATTAGTGATTAGTCAAACAGTTATCCGAAAAACTTTCTTGGAACGCTAGTGGTATCATTTAGAAATCAGTATAACGCTCTAAGTACGTTTCGCTCCATAACTTTTTAAATAATGACCGAAAGAAAATTAAACATTATCCGTTTTGTAAGATAATTAAATTATATAATATATAAAATCTATATCTCAATAATTAGATCTCATAAAATCATGTCATTTTCAGTCGTTTTAAATTTTACAATAAATTTTTCATTACACAAACAAATATTTTCTTTTAGCATTAATATAAGATCGTGGAAAAAAAACGATTATTTATTATACTCTATCTTGTGCCGAAGAGTATCTTTGTAAACGATAAAAGGAAGAACAACTTCAAATTAAATATAACACATATAGGAATAAATATAAGAATGGATAATGTAGGTACTATCCATCATAATAATTCGAAAGTTGAAGTAATTTTATTAACATTCTTACTAATTTTATAAATTATATTTTAATCGTAGTAATCTAAATTTTCATGTGTAGATAATCGTGAACGTACCCATAGATATTCTTCTCAAAAAAGGGATGAACTACATTAAGCAGAACAAAAAATCTATAATTAAAATTCCTAATTTAACGAAACAAACATACAACATAAGACCTGGAATCACATGTTGTTTCGAAACAGATAATGCAATTCTTAAGTAAGCACAGTTATTTCATAATGCAATCGAGAAAATTAATATGTATTTTTTATATACAAGATTGAATTATCTACTTCAAGATAATTAACTTTTCAGAGATATTTCGACTCTGAAAAGGACGGAAGATATAATTATATCTAACATAGGACAAACATATACTATACAAGCTAGCTTTGGACTTCCCACGGCTAAGATTAAGTGTAATTATTATAAGGTATGGTCCATAAATTATTAAACATTAATGATTATAAAATATTGAGCATAAAAATATTTAACTTTTTTCAAAATTAATACTTGTCATAATACACTTAATACACTCTTAATACACAGCTTACAGTTAATGGCTTAACAGTTAGTGGCAATGTACTCGCAACTGTTGACGGATTAGCAATAGCGATAAAACTGGTTATTACTAATAATGAAACATGCTGGATAAATTTGGAGTACGTTAAAGTAACGGAATTTGGCAAAATCAATCTAGAAACGTCTGATTTAGCATCACTTAATGATTTAATATCCAGCCATTTGACTCAGTGGATAGAAAAAGAGTGGCAAGAGAAAATTCAAAAACAACTTCAAAATATCCATAAATATAAAGAATATGGATATAATACAGCTTGTACTATTTATCCTAACAATCCGAACACAGTAATTTCATTAACTTTTTTATTAACTTTATTAATTATATTTCATTTGTAGTAATCTAAATTTTCATGTGTAGATAAATATGAACGTACCCGTAGATATTCTTCTCAAAATAGGGATGAACTACATTAAGCAGAATAGAAAATCTATAATTGAAATTCCTAATTTAACGGAAAAAACATACTACTTAGGACTTGGAATCACATGTTATTACGACGCTTATAACGGAACCTTCGAGTAAGCACTGTTATTTCATATACATAATACAATCCAAAATTTAATGTATATTTTTTGTACAACAATATTGAATAATCTACTTCAGCAACATAATTAACTTTTTAGAGATATTTCGACTCTGAAAAGAATGGAAGATATAATTATATCTGACATAGATAACGAAGGACAAATGTATACCATAAAAGCTGGCTTTAGACTTCCTACAGCTAAACTTAAGTATAATTGCTATAAGGTAAGTTCATAGATTTTTAGATATTCATGATTACAAAATATTAAGCATAAAAACATTCAACTTTTTTCAAAATTAATATTCGTCCTAATACACAGCTTACAGTGCTTGGTTTCATCAAAATCAGTGGTGATGTAATTGTAACTATGGATGGATTAGCAATAGCGGTAAAACTATTCATAAACAATGAATGTACCCATAATATGTACCCATACACAATGGTACAGTACGTCCAAGTGACTTGTGCTCGCAAAATCAACATAAAAATAACTGGTTTAGGACCACTTAATACTTCCATTTCCAACCTAATCATTCAGAAGATTACAGAGTCGCAAGAGAAAATTATTAAAAAGATTGAAGATTACGTCAAGGATTTTATTACAGAACAATTAAACAATTAAAATGAATTTATTTGTATAAAGTAATGATGTTTGAAATATTTCCCTAAATTATAATTACACAAATCTTATAAATTAACACAATATTTCGTTAATTCAAATCTTCAATCTTTCAAATGCTTGTCGCATAAATCTGAAAAAATGTATATAGTATACGAATGTAAAGTATAATATTTTATGTACATTCAATTTTTATTCAATATAAATTCATCGTTATTATGCCAAGAATTTTATAAAATATCGACACCTTTTGCAAATATAAATAATGACTCTTATTATATTATAAGGCAAAGTTAATAGTAACTGTATAATAAACCAAAAATTTTATGTATCTAAACATTCTATTGTTCTCAAATATTTTATATAATATATATAGCAATATACATTTGTCCGTATAATTTTTGGAAAATGTCTATTTAAAAATGCACTTGTTAAATCAATAAAATTTTAATGGATTAATTAGGTTGTGTATCATTTCTTGTATCAACTATTTCTTCTGGTTTGGCAACATCTTCAGAAATTACAACTTTTTGTGCGTCATTATCTGTGCATTCTTGACGGGAAGAAATATTTGTATCTTGCTCTAAAATTTCTTTTGCTTCAATATCACTGTTAGAATTACTAACTGCAGGATTATCTTGCACAGTATTATTATTAATATTACTGGTACTATTACATTGTACTTGCGTGGTAGTATTAATGTTACTAATATTTGCATTTAATGCACGCTTCAAAGCCAAATATTCCTCCACCGATCCTGTTGGAGCCTTTTCAAACGTAACAGCTGTATCAGATGTCGATGGCTGTGCAGATAAATTTGAATTCGGCGATTTACTCAGCTTGGATAATCTCTGACGTTCCCTCAAACGTTTCCGAATCTCAGACTGTATCTTCGATTCTTTTATTACATTTTGAACGTCATCAGTCTGATAATAACGCGAGGCCCAAGTTTCCGTTGAGTTCGATTTTGGCAAAGTGGTTTCGAATACAGACTGTTCATTTTCTTGCTGAGAAGAGACGGTAATTTTATCTTGACTTTTATCGTCATCGCTGTTTACTATATCCATGACTTCACAGTAATCATCTAAATCAATATCATCTATATCTGTCGATCTCTCCTCTTCGACTTTGCTCTCTTCTCCTACTTTCTCTTTTATCTCATCTTCTTTCGCAACGATAATTTCGTTTCCTTCGTCAGAAGGGTTTATTTTCAATTTAACCTTAATAGGTTTATTATTTGACTTCTCAGAATCAGTGATATTAATCTGTTTTGATTCTGAAGAGTTTGTAATAGTAGAGGCAAGTTGTAATCTTTCACGTGACTTTTTCTTCGACTTTTTTCGCCGCTCGGCAACATTATTCGCAGAAATCGATATTGATAATATATTGTTTTTTATATCTACGTTCCTGTCGGGCATTATCACTTCGCTTGTATTAGTTAAATGTGTTCTACTTGCGGTATTTGTGTTACTATGTATCTCTATTATTTCTTGAGTTCCTTTTCTCTCCTTCGAATCTTGAGAGCTGGTTTTGATAGAATTTTCATCCGAATTGCTCGCGGATTTTCCAGCTTTCGACGCGCGATCGTTTTTCAACTCTTGATTTTCTTGCGCTTCTTCCCTGTCACTATCGCTAGACAATAACTCGACAACTGGAGCCGGTTGAGGAATTACTAAAACAACATCTTCGTCTTCGCCTTTACTACTTTGCTGAGAACCGATAATTCTTTCCAATTGCTTGCGACAGTCCTCCTTCGCTTTGTCATCTTGAGCTGTCCCAATTTTATTTTCCGTTGCTTGACTGTCATTTGTTTCCGACGGATTAACAAGAACTACATCTTCCTCTTTTCTTATCAAGGCTCTTATTGCGCGAGCCCGCATTTCTAGCTCTAATAAGTCTAATAAGCTGTCACCTTCTTTTCCCTTGCTATCTTTATCGTCTTCCTTTTTAATTTGAACATCTTCAGTTTTATCATTATTTTCGCTTTTAATGTTAGATTTTAATTTAACATTAGACGTATTTAACTTATTTTTCTTATTAACTTGTGCTTTTCCTTTAACTTTTGTTTTGTCCTTTTTTAACTTTCCTTTCCCACCGCTCTCCTTTTTGGACGTATCGTCATCGGTTAACCACTCCTCCGTATCAGAAATGATTTCTAATGAAGGTCCTATCCAGACAAAATATAAATGAGCAGATTATTCTACAAAACTTAAATTCTATGTCATAATACCCAGTATTATTTATATACCTGAATCATCAGAATATTCGCTTGTATCTGAGGATTCCAACATAGGTTTGTCATTTATTATAGATAATATTCGAGCTTTAGACATGCCATTTAACTCACTCCCACACCATTCCTCGAGTTCACTTAACTCCATTTGCTATATAAATTAAAAATAACGTATATTTACTTGAAAGAATTTTCAATTACTAGCTTAAGTATCTCACGCTGCGACTCACTTTAAGAGCCTGCGGTAGCATAAGACGAATCTTTTCCGGTTTGACAGATTTAAAAAGCTGTCGGGCTAATTCTTTACGATCAGATATATAATCCCTAATTGGTTTTAAATCTCTTGCATCAATCTCTTCGTCGTCTGATGATAATGACGAAGATGTGTAAGAAGACGCACTGCTATATCCCTAATACAATGAAATTAGCATTGAAACAATATGCACTAAGAATTTCTTTTGTAAAACTTTCCCAATTTAAAATAAGATAGTCTTTTTTTATAAATATCATTATCGATAAGTGACTACCTTGTTGTTGCCTATGCTGTTTTTACTCTTAGACATGTTTTGTTGTTTAAGAAATTATTCCTTCAATCTAAAAATCCTTCAATTTAAAATACCAATGAGCACCAAAATCAAAATTTAATTAACTTGCAAAACAATCCCTTTCAGATACTCTCATCTGAAAAATGTATGTAAGATTAATAGGTTAGACCTCTCACAATCCTGTTATATCAGTTTATATTTTGTGTCAAAAACAAAATACATGTTCACGTAGAAGGGAAACGAGAAAATAAAGTTACGTAGGCAGTTCTATAAAATGCAATTACAAGAAGCGAATTTAATAAAGAGAATGAATCAATGATACCTGCTTCTAGGTTAGGTTACTTTAGCCAATGTATCGACACGCAACTAATTGATCACGTTTCAGTAGTCACCATTCATGATTGTAAAAAATACTTCATTTACTCAACTACAACGTAATAGTACAGCTTACTTCTTGCAACAATTATAAAACATAATTCTCGTACTGTCGGCAATTTTTGCCTGCTCTTTGTTTACAACCGTGGCAGCGCGATTTAAGCGCGCCATCGCTCGGAGTACTCGGCAACGACAACGCCGCAATCCGATCAAGATTTATCGAAGGCGTCGTGCAGATGTCGCTAAATGTCACTAAACGCGTCTACGCTCATGCGAGAGAGCGTTCGCATTTTATGCAAGCGCACGAGATATCACTTTATCCTTGTTAAACCATTCAGTGGACAAGGATGAAAAGATGCATCATGAGTATCATGCATAAAACGGAACACATTCTCGGAGGCAATTTAAATTTATATATTAATTAATCCTACAGCCCGTCCATTTCAAGACAATAAATCTATGAAATGTTACATAATTATCCAGTCACGAATTACACCTAACCTGTAATATGGATTCATTAATCTCATCGTACGTAATTAATAATTGTTAATATAAATTAAACACATACCGATCGGCGCCGGCGATGTCCTGCCCGGTGAATCTGCCTCCCTGCAGCTGAAAAGACACATCATAAATGAGCGTCATGCATAACACGGAACACATTCTTGGAGACAATTTAAATTTATATATATTAATTAATTATCCTATAGCCCGTCCATTTCAAGACAATAAATCTACGAAATGTTACATAATTATTCAGTCACAAATTACACCTAACCTGTAATGGATTCATTAATCCATTATCTCATCGTAATTGTTAATATAAAAATACATACCGATCGCGGCGCCGGCGATGTCCTGCCCGGTGAATCTGCCTCCCTGCAGCTCTCTCGTCCTCGTCGCAAGTCCAGCTGCGCTGCATGCATCCATCCTCACGAGGCAACACTCGCGGAAACGCGACCGAGATACCGAAATAATTGTCACGACACCACAATCGCGATACTTTATTACATTCCCGAAACGAAACGATCGACGCTTATTGTAATAGCGTTCTCGCGTTACTCAAGTCCGACGATTCGCCGAGGAAACTCGCGATCGCGTCGACAACTTCACACCGACGCCGCGTCGCGCGGATACGACACGAGTCGAATTTAGCAGCCGATTGAATCGAGCGAGCCGTCCGAAAATGTACACTCGAGACCGTTAGCGACGTAACTGCGGACGCGTAAATTCCGCGACATGCAAACGCAATTATAAACGGTAGACACACATTACGTTGCACCTGAACGCGTTACTTAAATCAACTCGATCCATATCAACGTGAATCACGCGAATCGACGATCACAGCAATGATCGGCCGCGTCGCGTCGTTCGACGATGAGAAAATAGGCGGACTTGCAGAGAGATGATCGCCAATTATTATCATATTATAAATCATTCGCCGCCGCTTGTCAAGTATACATGCTATAGCTTTCCCGCGCGGCGTCCGTTCTCAAATTAATGAATAATCAGAATGCGCGACGCGAAATGCGCTCGAATTCGAATCTCTTTCAGGAAATATAATCGTCATCCGCCAAGCAAAAATCGCGACAAAACGTTAATCTATTTCGATGCCCTCCTCACCTCGATCTCCAGGAGAGATTCACGAGGTATTTTCCCCGCAATGAACGCCACGAGCGATTCGGCGCGTTCATTAATCGCGCGAATAACGAAAAAGCAATAATCAATCGCGTAGCTGACGCGTAATTCAATGATTCAAGAGAACGATGTATATTGATCTGATATCTGTAATATCGTCGTGATATACATACCGCGGCGCGTTGCGCGACGTAATAATATTTAACACACGGAGCGGCTCGCTCGGCTTGCCGGCTATCGGCGTTCAGCTCGAGCGTCGCGACGGAAATGATGAGATTGATGAGCGCGCCGCGCGCGGCGTTTCCACGCAAATATATGACGCGATGCAGCGCGCGATACGAAAGCAAGTATACAAGCGCCGCGCGCCAAGGAAATGTAACGTCGTTTACCCATTCGTTACTGGAAAAAAATAATTGTAATGGTAACAACGTCACAAGTAACGCGTTACTTGCCAACCCTGCAGTGAGAAAACGTTGCGAAAATTGAAAAATATATCTAATATATATGTAACTTTTCATTGTCGATAATAAAGTATGTACCATGTGGTATGTAGTGATCTGATGTCGGTAAAATGATCGTGTTTGTTATCCTCGGTGCAGCTAGAATAGTTGGTAATGTCATCGTTCTTCAATTATCCCTGTACTCATTTGACAGTTACGAAAGTTTGTCCTTTGGGGTCCCGGCCGTCTTTATCGTGAGACACGGTCGTGTCTCGGCGCTAAAGAGGTGTGCGTTGGACCGGACCGTACTGTCTCTTTACGCGAGCCGGTTTAATAATCCTCGTCGGTGATACATACATATATATATACATATATATGTATATATCACCGTAAATATATATATATGTATATATATATATTATATATTTTTTCCTATCTCGATACAATATTTTTGTTTTCTGCATGTGTCGCAATATTAATTATTATCTCCACCTACTTAAAATGTTTACCTACTTTCCTACTTGAAATATCCAATTAGAAGATTGCAAGGAAATTAATTAAATTGAAGACATCGCGTGTCGCAAAGCTATGAATACCAGTTCATGTATATGTTGCATACACCGATACACCAACATTATAGCCAATGTAATAGTAGCTTTCATCGACCATACATATCGTCATCTTTATTCCCTTTTACACATAAGCTAAAATCATACATCGTGCAAAAACGGAGCGCACTCTTGGAGACAATTTATATGCGATAAATAAGTAATTAATAGCAGTCTAGTATAGTATATATAACGTATAAGTGTATGTCTGGGATCGTAAGACACTGGCGAGATTTATTGCTAAAAGGAATTAAATCATCTAAAGCATATAAATTTTATTTTTGAAAGTTAGAACAAGTAGGTCATTCGTGACTTTCAGAGACACATTCTAGAAGATCCATTATTAATTAAATTATTATTAAAATTAATTATCTCAATCTGACGACTAAAATATATTTTATTGTTTTCCCTCGGAATTTCCTATATATTCTTTCGATAATTTATTTATATTTGAAAACTACGATAATGTCATCTGAGACATGAAATGAGATATACGTCTCTTAGCTATACCTCCTCGCCGATTTTCAGCTGAAATTCTCAGGCGAGCCGAGAAGTTATCCCAGCACGCGTGTAAGCAACATAATATAACTGTACTCATACATCATCAACAAACACCGACGGTCGTTAGAGGTCGGCGTGGCGTGCATTCGAGCGAGAACTCGAGGCAGAAATGGCGGAATTAGATCATGAAACGTTCGCATGACGCACTCTCCGCGAGATAACGAGACAACGAGAATTATCTAGATATTCTAGCCGCGAGGACGAGGTATAATTGCGGAATTATGCGGCGAAGGATCGATCCGCGCTCTCGCGCGAGGAGCTTGATCGGCGTCCCCAATAATCGTCCTGCCCTCGCGTCAGACGTGACTCCGTTCCGTGGGCGAGTTTCCGTTCTGCCAAAAAAAGAAATGACCCCGGGAGAGAAACGATTCGGCCGTGCCTCGGGAAAGACACGGCCCATATATGGTCCAATTGAGACGCGGAACGACCGTTTCACACCGTACCCCTGCCCTGCCCCTGGCAACAGAACGAAATGGGATGGGGGATTCCGTCCTAGTCCCGCCGGGGCCCCCCTTTCCCCCCGTCCCGTAATTCGGGATTCGATCGCGCGTGTTTCTCGAATTACCGAGTCGCGGAGAATCGTCTCCTCGACGGACGGGAGATAATTCGAACGAGCGTCGTCCTGCGTAAACGGACTACATCGTCGTCCCCGCGCGCGGTGGAGTAACGGCGATCGGGCGTGATGAGTGCTGCGGTCCTGTGGCGCGGCCGGCCAATCGTCGCGCGGCACGGCGTCACCGCCGGCCAATCGGCGCGCGCTGGAACGGTCGATTCCAGCGGGTATAAATTGCGCGCAGTAGGCGCCGCTCGCCCAACAGTCGTCCCTTGCTGGTCGCCGATCACACGTCGCGTAGTTGTTAGAAGCTCCATTACTTGCTTTTGCCAACTATATCGATCGCCCCGTGTGGTGACCATCTCCAGCTCCGTTTTCTAAAGAGGACAAGGAACAGCCCGTGATACAAAATGGTGAGTCGCCAATGAATTTATCGAGTTTTTGGCCCTCGCGATCAATCGACGCGCGTGTCGGCGGCATCGCCCATTCTCCGCATTCAACGACACGCGACGGCCATTTTGTAACGGTTAAACGCCGGCCGGTTTGCTAAATTTAGATCGCATCGCCCCGCCCGGCCCGGCCTTTGTCCGATAATGCGAATATTCCGTGTCGTCGCGTGTCCGATCAATTCTCCGCAAATTTCTGCTGCTCGAAGAAACAATTATATATGTGTTGGCGTCCCCCGTGGCGCAACGTCTGAATATTCAAATTTTCCGTGAGCGTTGAAAAGCCATTGACCTCGATGAGCTGTCCCGGAAAATCAATAGGGACGCTTCGCACTCGGTGAGCGTCGATATATTGTCGCCAAGGTACGACGACGCTGATGCACGTCCGTTTGATTCGTTTTTTTTAGCGTGAGTGTATCTCAATCCACGTTGGACAAGCCGGCGTTCAGATTGGTAATGCCTGCTGGGAGCTGTACTGCCTGGAACATGGAATCCAGCCGGACGGTCAGATGCCGTCCGACAAGACTATCGGAGGTGGAGACGACAGCTTCAACACCTTCTTCAGCGAGACTGGTGCCGGCAAACACGTGCCCAGGGCCGTCTTTATTGATCTGGAACCAACTGTAGTCGGTACGTGTGCTTTGTCCCCTCTACGTGTGACACTCTGTCTGACATTTGACGCTTGATAAATTTTACTTATATTTTTAATCGTGTTGCGCTTGCAGATGAGGTTCGCACTGGAACTTATCGCCAGCTCTTCCACCCGGAACAACTGATCACCGGCAAGGAGGACGCTGCGAACAACTATGCCCGCGGTCACTACACGATCGGCAAGGAGATCGTCGACCTCGTGCTGGACCGCATTCGCAAACTCGCCGATCAGTGCACCGGTCTGCAGGGTTTCCTCATCTTCCACTCGTTCGGCGGCGGCACCGGTTCGGGTTTCACGTCCCTGTTGATGGAGCGTTTGTCCGTTGACTACGGCAAGAAGTCGAAACTCGAGTTCGCCATTTATCCCGCACCACAGGTCTCCACCGCCGTGGTCGAGCCGTACAACTCCATCCTGACGACGCACACCACTCTCGAGCATTCCGACTGCGCGTTCATGGTCGACAACGAGGCGATCTACGACATTTGCCGCCGCAACCTGGACATCGAGAGGCCGACCTATACGAATCTGAATCGCCTGATCGGCCAGATTGTGTCGTCCATCACGGCCTCGCTGCGATTCGACGGTGCCCTGAACGTCGATCTGACGGAGTTCCAGACCAACTTGGTGCCCTACCCGAGAATCCACTTCCCCCTGGTGACGTACGCGCCCGTTATCTCGGCCGAGAAGGCCTACCACGAGCAGCTCTCCGTTTCGGAGATCACGAACGCCTGCTTCGAGCCGGCGAATCAGATGGTCAAGTGCGACCCGCGTCACGGGAAGTACATGGCCTGCTGCATGCTCTATCGTGGCGACGTCGTACCCAAGGACGTCAACGCGGCAATCGCTACCATCAAGACGAAACGCACGATTCAGTTCGTCGACTGGTGCCCGACCGGTTTCAAAGTCGGCATCAACTATCAGCCACCGACCGTCGTACCTGGCGGCGACCTCGCTAAAGTCCAGCGCGCCGTCTGCATGTTGTCCAACACCACTGCCATCGCGGAGGCCTGGGCCCGTTTGGATCACAAGTTCGATCTGATGTACGCCAAGCGTGCATTCGTGCACTGGTACGTCGGCGAGGGTATGGAGGAGGGAGAGTTCTCCGAGGCGCGCGAGGATCTTGCCGCGCTCGAGAAGGATTACGAGGAGGTCGGAATGGATTCCGCGGAAGGCGAGGGCGAGGAGGGCGCCGAGGAGTACTAAGATGCGATTCAAGTCGCTCGCCCTTTTGTCGCAAGGCTTTGAAATATCTTCATGTGTTTTGAAATAAAGTAACTGAATCCATTTGCAACACAAATTTTCGTCTAATCGATACATCCACCTCTCTGTCCTAAATCATGATTGAGTAAATTTATTTAGATAACTATCGACTGCGCTAAAAATCAATCTGCAGCTTTCAACGTTTCGAGAAAACTAATTTTTTTTACACGATTTGTACATGTCATAATTAATATAACTTGCATAAAAAAGTTTATCTCGAACTTTATCTCTAAAAGTTTCGAGATATTACATATGTTGAATCTCTTATTCAAAAGATAAAATACTCTTGTCTTTCACAAATAAAATATAACCTTTTATATATAAAGAGGAAATGATAATTGAATATGATACTGTTGAAAAAATGTATATTTTGCAATATTCTTGTTTGCAACAACGATTCTGTGATTTGTAGAGGACTCGTACATGTTCATATACAAATATATGATCCTTCAAATTTAATTAAAATAACTACAATACATTCTGTAAAAAGATAAATTCTAACTATGTTTATCTATTAACTGTTTTTTTAAGAAGACATCCAATAACAATAGTGTGTAAATTTAAGAATCAAATCTATAATTTAGCAACATCCATTCAATCATATTCCAAATAATTCAAATAGAAATCTTCATCGTGGTTAAATTCTCGTCTTCTGAATAATCCAGATATTCAGCATGAAAATCGAAATCTAGTTTATAAAAATTTTATCTAGAACTTTATTCTATCTCTATGAAAGTTTCAAGATATTCATTACATATGTTGAATCTTTTATTCAAAAGGTAAAATACTCTTGTCTACAAATAAAATATAACCTAACCTAACATATAAAGAGGAAATGGTAATGAATATGACGCTGTTGAAAAAATAATTGTATATTTTGCAATATTCCATTTTACAACAGCGATTCTGTAATTTGTAGAAGACTCGTATATGTTCATATACAAATATTCACATGATCCTTCAAATTTAATTTAATTAAAACAACTACTAATATATTCTGTAAAAAGATAAATTCTATCTAACTATGATTATCTATCAACCGTTTTCTTAAGAAGACATCCAATGATAATTGTATGTAAATTAAAAAATCAAATCTATAATTTAGCAACATCGATTCAATCATCATATTCCAAAAAGAAATCTTCATCGTGGTTAAATTCTTCGTCTTCCGAATAATAATCCAGATATTCAGCATGAAAATCGAAATCGTCGTCGTCGTCCAGTTCGTCGGGTATCATCCCGCGATATAACATGTTGAAACACTTGGAGTCTGGATTTCGAAAGTGTAAGTAAGGCGCCTCGGGATTCAGCCGCGTGCCGCACAGCCAACAGAAGTACGTGCCGCAATGCGAACATGTCATCTTGTTGCAGCCGTCCGATTTCTGAAACAGTTCGCCAAAATCAATGTAATCACTCGAATAGCAAGATGTGAGATTACCCTAATAATCTCGTGTCTACAAGTGTGATTCTATACCTCGATTGCGGTTTTGCAGTGAGGACAATTGTGACTATTATCATTAATCCAATTCTCAGACATTGTGTTCTCCAATATCGTTTTAAGCTGTTTCTTGCCGTAATGCTTTTCCATTTCGGCCTTCTTCTCGTTACTGGCTGATTGATATTCATTCAATAATCGTTGTTTCTCAGCTATAAATGAAAGCAACATTACATATTAATGTTACATAGAATATAACTAGTTCTAATTAAGGTTTTTTGTTTAGAACAAAATTAATTGTAAGTACAAAAAGCAAATAGCTCTCATTACATGCAGAATGCAAATATTTGACACATCCACATTCAATAATCGTTGTTTCTCAGCTATTAATGTGAAATCAATACTATATATTAATATTATATAGAATGTAACAAAAGTTCTAATTAAGGTTTTTTGTTTGGAACAAAATTAATTGTAAGTGGTAAAAAAAAGCAAGTAGCTCGTTATATGTAGAATGCAAATATTTGGCACATCCACAGGATTTAGAGGATTTAACGGTGGATTTATAGCACATACCTGAGCTAATTTTGCAGGGTTCTACACCATGATAAACCATCTTGCAACGAACGCAGAATGCATATTGGCAAACGGGACACCTTGCCATATTATCGTCGGGATCGCGGGTGACTGGATACTGACAGTGTCGTCTCGGACAGTAAACTATATCCTTCATAGTATCTAACGTAGTACTTAACAATAAGGAATCATACTTTGAGAACAACTCCGAACTTACCAAGTCCTTTATCTACGACAAAAGTCAACAGAAGTCACAAATGCGTTATTACATGTAATTGTCAGGGTAAACGCGAATGTATAAACTCAAATACAATTAGCGTAATATGGCAACGAAATAGTCACCTGGCCGGGCGTAGCCTCAAATTTACACCTCTCTTCGGGGCAACAAATATTCTGTACATTCCCGTCTGTGATCTTCACCTCGAAGTAACCTCTGACGCAATCTTTGCAGAAGGTGTGGGCACAGGGCAGGAACTGCGTGCAATGCTCCCCCGACTTGTCGGTGAAGCAGATACTGCACGTGTAGAAGTTCTTCTTGAACTCGATCTGCTTCCGCTTCTCATTGTAATCGACCAACATCTGGATGGGGTTCCTGCCGATTGGACAGTCCAGAATGGCACGCTTGTCGATGACGCCGGTCTTCCTCGACGCGCCGCCCTCCCGGCCGGCCTCGCTGTTGCCCTGCTTGTTGTTAGGCTCGCTAGTCTCCTTGTTCGCCTGCGGGTTGCCCTGCAACCTCTCCACCGTCCTCTTGTAAGACGTGTACATGCAATCCATGTCCAGACGGTCCTTTATCTTCAGGAAGCCGAGCGTTTTGTCCTGAAGGAACTCCACCCACGTGAACAGGATCTCCTGCCTGCCGCTCTCCCATAGCGCGTCGAGCTTCCTGCATAGCTTAGACAGCACTATGGGGTACAGCCAGGACGAGCACAGCATGAACGTGGGCGCCGACGTGGACGGATAGTCCTCCGGCAGCGTGACGTGCAACGTCAACGGCGGTAGATACGATATCTGCACCTCCTGCGCCAGCTCCGCCTCGTGTCGCAGATCCCTGTACGACAGGCGACATTTCGCCGGCAGATTCACGAATATCTTCAAGGTGCATTCGAACCGACCGTTCTCCTCGTGGTACGAGAACTCCTCCTCGGTGTAGATGCTTTCCAACGCGGTGACCTCGTCCTTCTGTTTCTCGTAGTCCATCGACGACTGAAAAAACACAAAGCCAATTACCATGTGGAGTTGCGTGTGTGTGTGTGTGTGTCGCGCGATAAATTTTCCTCACCCTGGTGACGGGCGGTGGAGAGTCTCCTACTCACCGAATCTGAAGGCTCGGAGCGCCGTTAAGCGTGCTACGTCAGGCAAGTGTCAATCGTGACGCACTTTGCGATCCTCCGGGCTGTCAAAAACGGTGCATAATGTTGCGTGATGTTGCGGACGACTGCTCGAGCGCGGTGAGGGGGAGGGTTATGTGCTGGTCGGAGCAATTTCACGTTTGTTCCCCCGAACGCGGCTGCGAATCTGTCGGCGCGGGTGTGTATCACGCGGCCTGCCCGATTGCGAAAAATTGTGAAATGCCCGGCGAGACAGGGCAGCGGAAATCTTGTACGTGAACTCTGCTCGGGGCATAAACACACAACGAAACTTGCGTGCTCACATCCACCGCGCCGACCGCCGACTGCGCTAGTGGCTACAGTGCGCTGCGCGTAGCGCTGTGAGTGTGCAAAGGCACTCGACCCTTGCTCGACAACCTGACTCGAGGATTTGTATTTTATTTTATCGCGTTTAATTATTTTGTTGATAGCCTGCGGTAAAATCTCTTGCTACATGTTTTGTAATACCTCATTTAAGAAACATATTTTTATATCATTTTACGATACGAAAGATAAAAATGTATAAAAGCATATATTATAATAATTATACTATATTAAATAATATAATTATTATTGTGTAAAATTAATTTAATGAAATGTAAAAATAGTAATGAAATAAACTGTTATTATATATTAATTATGCTTCCTAAATGCGACGCTATATATTATTATAAACCCATATATAAGCAAGAGATTTTACTGAAGAATATCAATAAAATAATTAAACGCGATAAAATATAATTATAGTAAAAAAAAATAAGATACAAATTCAGTAAGAAAGAATTAAGCAGAGATTTTTATCTACAAGAATATTGATGACGTATATAATATTATTATTGCGTACAATTAAAGAAATATAAAAAGTAATGAAATAAACTATTATTATTATGTCTCTTAAATGAGGTATTACAAAGCATGTAGCAAGTGATTTTACTGCAGGCTATCAACAAAATAATTAAACGCGATAAAATAATTACAGCAAAAAAAAAGTTAAACAAGATACAAATTCAGTAAAAAAGAAGGAGAGAGATTTTTATTTATAAGAATCTTTTGTGTCTATATACTAAATTTCATTTCAATACTATTTAAGTATATATTTTCGCTAAATTTTTTCTCGGATATTTTTAAATATATTTTCCGGTTTTAGATTTTCTAATCGATTCCGTCAATTTTTCGAGACATTGATATGGCGATATAATATATATATTATTATAATTTTATTATTGTGTGCAGTTAATAAAATAAACTATTATTATATTATTATGTTTCTTAAATGAGGTATTACAAAGCATATAGCAAGAGATTTTACTGCAGGCTGTCAACAAAATAATTAAACGCGATAAAATAATAACAGCAAAAAAAAAGATAAACAAGATACAAATCCAGTAAAAAAGAAGCAGAGAGATTTTTATTTACAAGAATCTTTTATATCTATATTAAATCTCACATTTTAATACTATTTAAGTACAATATATTTTCGCTAAATCTTTTCTCGGATACTTTATTAATTATTTACAATGTATTTTTGATTTTAGGTTTTCCGATCGATCCCTTCGATTTTTCGAGACATCGAATATCGATACGACGACGCATATGGCGGCGTCCAGCGTCCAGGAGAGAAAAGAGTCGTGGAATGCGTTTGATAAGTGCGGTGACGATATATCATTTTACAATGACAGTGTTGGCATAACATTGGCGCGTCAAAGCCGACACGAAGGCGACGCCGGTGATATCCGTTTATCGCGGCCGTTTATCGCCCGCCGCACATCCACCGGACCCACCGGGGTCTGCGAAAGCTGAAACCGGTGTCCGGACACGCGCTACACCGTGCACATCGTCTCGACGATGTACGTCGAGAACGAGACGTGGAAGACGCTGCTCCCGATATGCGTCAACGCGGTGATGTCCGTGTGCGCGTACGGCCTGACCGTTCGCCTGATCCCGAGGCTGAAGGACATGTTCGTGAGAGCTAACCTCTACGGCATCGACATGGGCAAGAGGAGCAGCGGGAAAGTGTGAGTGAGAGGATAATCCGAAACCCCGACGCGAACCCCAGCTCGAGCACCTCCTATCGGAAGTCGGGCTGATCGACTCCACGACTTGCGTCTTTTTCAATTTTAGCGTCGGGACACGTGAATGTAACTTCAATTTTCGCCTTGCCTCTTGCACCTCGTGGAGCCGATCCAGCCCTCCGAGAGGCTCGAATACAATAAACATTTTCTTGTTTTTATATGTGTCTCTCTATCGATCGTTCTTTCTATGCACGATGATGTTTTTGGGCGTCACACGACCGTCGGTTTATTCTTGCAGACCAGAGGCGATAGGTGTTGTCACTGGATGCGTGTTCCTCGTAACAATGTTCCTATTTATTCCCGTGCCGTTTACAGATTGTATATTTAGGAACGTGAGCTTTCCGCACGACAAGGTACGGTGGCGAGTGTCAGTCGGAGAGACTGTGCAGCTTAATTTCTTTCTCAACCAAATTCTGGCTTTAGCAGATTAAACGATTAGCCTATAGCGAGCTTTGTAAATTTTGACTTACGTTATTTAATCCAAGAATACAGCATAGTAATTTTGATATTCTATATGTACTGCTAATTTTGAAACAAGTAGAGATTTACGAACGATGTGTAATTTCGATGCTTAATTTCTTTCTCACCAAATTCTGGCTTTAGCAGATTAAACGATTAGCCTATAGCGAGCTTTGTAAATTTTGACTTACGTTATTTAATCCAAGAATACAGCATAGTAATTTTGATATTCTATATGTACTGCTAATTTTGAAACAAGTAGAGATTTACGAACGATGTGTAATTTCGATGCTTAATTTCTTTCTCACCAAATTCTGGCTTTAGCAGATTAAACGATTAGCCTATAGTGAGCTTTGGAAATTTTGACTTACGCTATTTAATCCAAGAATATAGGATAGTAATTTTGATATTCTATACTGCTAATTTCAAAACAAGTAGAGATTCACGAACGACGTATAAAGCGCGAGCTTTCTATTGCAGTTCGTCGAATTTCTGGCCGCGTTACTGTCCATATGTTGCATGCTACTCCTGGGCTTTGCCGACGACGTTCTGGATCTTCGTTGGCGGCACAAATTACTTCTGCCCACAATAGCATCTCTGCCGCTACTGATGGTTTACTATGTTAACTTTAACTCGACGATAATCATCATACCGAAGCCGTTGAGGTCGTGGCTCGGCTTCTCGCTGGACCTGTGGATCTTCTACTATGTATATATGGGAATGTTGGCGGTGTTTTGTACAAACGCTATAAATATATTGGCCGGGATAAACGGTTTGGAGGTCGGGCAAAGTTTAATCATCGCCACGAGCGTCCTCGTCTTCAACGTTATCGAGTTGTTTGGCAGTCAATGGCAGGCGCATCAGTTTTCAATATACTTTATGCTGCCTTATATAGCAACCTCCCTCGCATTATTCAAATTCAATTGGTAAGTTGTACTAAAACATATTTTTTATCTAAAACAATAATTATTTCTATGAGTATACACGTGAAAGGAATCTCTTTGCATAGGGCAGAGGAATTTTAAATTTTTTTCCCACAAAACGCTCAAGTTATATGTATAAACCATTTAACATTTATATTTTCGTTCAACGTAATATTTTAGTGTATAAATTCAGTATAATATTACATTAGTGTACACTGAGTATCGAGTATGAGTTAATATCACAGTCGGGTGCGACCAGTACGTCAGTAGTAATCTAGCTTAGCGTAAAAATTCTCCACCAGCCAGTCGTACTTCCATGTGTTGTTGAGAATCGTTTCTGGCGCGAAATAGGAATCGCTGGACTTGGAGACTCTCAGAAGACCGGTTTTACCGTCCAACCACAGTCCGCTGCCTATTAGGTCCTCGATGAACGGCACGTCGATAGTCTTCTCGATATAAATCTCCTTAGACTGGACTTTATTGCGAAGACCGATAATAATATTCGCGGGGGCCTGGCACAGATTGCAGTACCACCCGCCGTAGTGATTCAAGTCACCTATGACTAATCCCAGAATATCTCTCTCGCCGGTGTCACCGTCCAACTGCTGTCGCAGCACGAGCGAGTTGGACTGATAGGCGTCGCGCATCAGACCGACGGTATACGCGCCGAGGGTGATCGTTGTCTTGAGCGGATGCTGCCAGAAGAAGCCGTATATCGACCATCTTAATCTAAACCCGATGGGCTGAGGCCAACCGTCGTAGACCTTGAGGAACATTAACGCCCTGGAGTTGAGTATCTGCTCCGGCTCCGTCGTCACGTAGATGTCGTCGTCCCTTAAATTCTGCACCACAGTCTTGATCCTGTCCCAGACGTATCTCGACACCGTTCTGAACGGCTTGTGGGACCTCGTCGCCACGTTGACGTACAGGATCTTCTTCTGCTCCCGCTGCAGCAGTCCCTTGGACAGCCTGTGCCGGAAATTGTCCTCCGCGTTGTTGAAGTCGCATATTACAAAGAGGTCCACCACGTTGTAGAGCTCCTCCACTATCACCTCGGCGATCGCCGAGTTGTAGTCGCTCAGGAAGAAGGTGTGAATCACGTGCCTGGCGGTTCTCCGTCGTTTCAGGCTGACGTTCTGCTTCGACGCCATGATCGCCCGCCACACGACTTCCGGCTGTCCGCAGTCCAAGCCGTGCCACCCCTGATTGCAGATACATCTCTCCAGATGCTCGTTGCTCTTCATCTTACGCTGATCCACTCCATACTTCCAGCACACGGTGTGATTGTACACCTCGAACAGCTTAAACGTCTTGACGTCCTTCAACGCTACCTCCCCATTGATTGTCTGGTATATTGGTGACTTTTTACGATTGCCCTGATTTACGTGCAGCTCCTTCGGAATGAGAGAAAAACAAGTTAGTTTCAGGAGTATTTTCGAGAAATAAATTAATCGTTTTTTTTTACAACGTCAATCGCAAATCCGCAGCACCTGCGACGCCTCGAACTTGACGAAGCTGACGGATGCGCGAGTCGTTGACGCAGCTAGCTCGGCCGGCGGGGTTGTGGCGACATAGATCATAACAATCAGAACTTGCAAGACCAATAGAGTGTACAGCAACGCCAGCTTCCCATCTAGACGGACCTGCATGGCACCGATCCCTGCGCTCGGACAGTTTCAATTTCTCATCTTACGTTCCCGAGGAGAAATCTTGTCGGCTGTCTGAGACATCTTCGTTGAGATTACAGTCTTTTGAGTATCATCTGAGAACACAATCAGTAACTTAAATTTACATTTTTGTCAGTTTTCAATTTTATTTTTAAGAGACAAAACACTACACACCGTGCATTTCTACTTAGAGCTCACTGTAGACGATCTATAATTCGTCTTAAAATTCAGACTAGAATTATATTTATAGCTTTATGTGCCGTGCAATGCAAAGAAACAATTGATTCGGAATGCATATGCATATATAAATTATTTATTACAGTACGTACGCACTGTATATTAAAGTACACATATACACATTAAGGAAGAAATTTATTCTGGAAAAGACGCGGATTATAGATCGTCTCAAGTTGAGCACGAGAAATTCGTTGACCCCATTTCACGCGATATATCTCTCTCGTATATATATCTCATATATTTCACGTATATATCTTCCTGCTTTATCATTCACGTGATATTCTTTTTAGTCGTGTGAGCTTAGGCGGCATCGTCGCCGAGCCGCCGCTGCATTGCGGGGAAACGTAAACCGTCGGCCAATTGGATTCCGCGCGAGAGAGTTAAACGTCCCGGCAGCCTCCGCCCCGCACGCGTGTCATTGCCCACAACAATATATTGTGTAATAAAGCGTCGCTCACAATGCGGCCCCGACGACGACGACGCCTTCGACGATGATCTCACCAGGACCTCGTGACGCTCGTACGATGACGTCACCGCGGTGCAGCGTGCCATTTAACTCGCTGTGCCCGTTGTTCCCCGGGGAAACACGCCGATTCCGACAACGGGGCTTCGTCGGATCCAGGGATGCGGCGACTACGGAACGATCGACGACCGGCGACGCGCGGCACCGCGCACACCTCTAGTCCCGTCGATAGTCGCTGCCTGACTCGCTCAGGGGACTGACTGGCTGCAACGAGGGGGAACGAGGGGAGAGGGGCGCCCCCCCGAGATCCAGGTGCACCTTCTGCTTTCTCCCCCCGCCCGGCCGGGCAACGGCGCGTACCGCGACGACGTGAAAAACCACGCCCGAGCGCCGCAGCAGCCGGCAATCCCGCCCGTCGTGCTCGTCGACGAACACACACACTCTCTCTCTCTCTTTCGCCGATCGTGCGACTATTCGCAGGGCGCACGCGTCTTACGGCGGCGTCTCTCTTGCTCGTCAAACTGTATCTATGTGCGCCCACCCCCGCGTCGCGATGCATGAGTAATCCGCCGACTGCGGACGAGGCGGACCCGCCCATGAGTCAGAAACTGGATCATTAATTCAAGAGAATTAGTCAGCTAAGGCTCGAAAAACCAGTGGCTCTCTCCTCGCAGCCAAAACCGATTCTCGAGGTCCGTTTATAGTCATCATGGTTCCTCGGTTCCTCCCTCACAGTCCGTCGAGCAATGACGCTCAATTTAGCGATTTCCTTTCGGGGGCAATGCCTCGCATACGTTTCGCACATGTTTACGACTGAACTGGAAGAAAATACATATCTGCATAATAAATAAAAACACGCAAAAGAGATATAATGCATGTGGAAGCTTACATGTGTAATGATACCACTCTGTAGTTCACGTTCACATAAATAGCTATAAATGAATCTATAAATTTATAATTATATTTTACAATAATAGATTTATATATTTAATTTGTAATATGTATGAATTTACGATTATTATTATATTGGATGTTATGCAAGATCGAGGAAGGTTGAAATAGTGGCGCTTTGTTCAAGGTATCCGTCGCAGGTCTTCGTGGGCGACACGTTTTGCTACCTGTCGGGAATGACTTTCGCCGTCGTCGGTATCATAGGCCACTTCAGCAAGACGACCCTGCTGTTTTTCATCCCGCAGATAATCAATTTTCTATACAGCGTGCCGCAGCTGTTTCATCTTGTGCCGTGTCCTAGGCACAGATTACCAAAGTAAGCTTTTTTTTTATTTAAAAAATAAAAGATGATTCCATCGAATAGAGATTTCGTCGGAATACCTCATAGTATATTTTATCTGCAGGTATAATGAAAAGACAGACAAATTGACGCCTAGCAACACGGTATTTAACAAGTCGGAACTTAACGCACTTGGTATGATAATCTAATTTATCTTTTAAGGGGAAAAAATGCGCGAAATTTAGAATTGCATTTTACCTTACTAGGATGGCTATTAATGAGGATATTCAGAGCATGTAAATTGGTAAAGTGGGAAGAAGACACGGCAGGCGTTATAACTTGCAATAATCTCACTTTGATTAATTTTGTATTGATTAATACTGGCCCATTGAGAGAACCAACACTCGCGTCAATTTTGTTAATAATTCAGGTAACTTTTTTAAATAAGTATTTTTTTTAACATTTAATAATTTTAAGATATGTAAAATTAATATCTCTCTTTCAGATTATCAGTAGTATGATGGCATTTGTTATACGATATCCTTTGGCTTCCATATTTTACGATGTGTAAATAAATACAATATAGAAATATATTACAATTGATATAAATTGTATAGACAAAAATCTCGAATTTATTAGTTATTATTAGCATAATTTTTCTACTGCCCTCTCGTACTGCTAAAATTGCATTGTAAATTTTTAAAAGTCATCAAATTTTTATGATTTTAAAAACCAAAGCATATTATAAATATTTATTTTAATAATACATCATTTTCTGCACACAAGATCAAATAAAGAATAACCATAGAATAAGTTCTGTATATAAGTTTCTATTATGTAAACTTTGTATACAACTTGATTGAAAACAATTGCATAAAAAGTTTCTATAAAATTTCAATAATAAGCTGTTTGTAATATATATTTTAAGCAAAAATAATAGTAATAAATATACTTCATCCTTTAGAAATTAAAAAGATTTGTGATTATAATCACAAAATTACTTAAATGATATACAACAAATTTTAATATTTGCGCAAACACTTACAAAGCAAAATCTTACAAAGTAAACTTGAGCAATTCTAAAAATAATCGTTGAAAAACTTCAGTTGCTAACAAATATTTTAAAGCTTTGACAATAACTAATACATTATATCGCTAACTTTTTTTTGTATAGATCAAATGCAATTAGAAATAATGTGTTGTTACAAAACTTAATCTTTCAACATGAAATAATACGATACTATATAATAATGCATACTTCAGTTTTTGGGATACCCTGTATGTATATCGTGTTTAAGATTGACATGCTAACACAAAATTACTTGCAGTTTAGTAACAGTGGTCTTTTATTTTGCTTTTTAAATTTCTTAGTAATTTAGAACATAGAATTCGGGATGAGTCGAGAGGACGATCGAATGACGTCCATACCTAATCGATTCTTTATGTTAAGTTGTGTTTTTGCAGCGTCTCTCAAGCCGTATAAATGTGTCAGTTCCATGAATGTACGACATAATTCTAAAGCCTTGTCAAATAATTTTATTGCTTCCTCTATGTTCCCTCTGAAAGAAGGAAAAAAAATGGATTCAGAGACTATTTTCATTGGAATATCTTCAGATTCTTTATGCAAGTCACATGTATAATTGCAATTGACTCGTTTTGAAAATTTAAAAAAAAACATACAATTATCGGAAATAATTCCGGTAGAAACGTACCTTTGTACTTCGATACTTCCTAACGATTCATACGCAAGCTCGCATTTCTCATCCAATTCTAACGCCTTGTTTATCAATTCCACAGTTTTATCGACATTAGCATTCCACTGCAATTGCAGTAGGCCTCTATGCACGTAGACAGTTGCGTTCTCCGGGTCTTTCTCTATTGCTTTAGCAAAATAAGTATCAGCCTTTTGGTACTGCTGAGTTTCGGACATTATCTGCAATGACGGTCAATTTCATCAATGAATCAAAATGTGTACGTGTACATAATCGTGTCAATTTGTCACTTATTTCAATTTTAATTTCCAATTACTTATGTTAAAAGTTATAAGTAGTACATACCTGAGCGTACAATATATAACAATATATACATTCGGGAGGATTTGGATACTTTTCGAAAGCTCTCTCAAAATCTTTCACAGCCGCCTCGGCTAATTCTACATCTCTATTGACCATCGCGAAACGGTAATCCGTGTAACATTTTTGTACGTACGCTATGCCGAAGTTCGGATTGTATTCAACGGCCTTATCAAAATCGCGTTTAGCTTCGTCCATTCTGTTCATGAGCAAATTTACCTGAAACACGACAGAGTGGAATCGTTAGCTATATTATTACGTAACTTCGTGATATAGCGTTCACCTATACGCGATATAAGGAAAGAACGTGTTTACTATTAATATGATAATTACCTGTCCTCTGTGATGGTAGATATCGCTGTGAGTTGGATTCATACTAATGGCTAATTCAAAGTCCTTAAAGGTCATTTCGGGATTCTCGAGTTGCATGTATAAGGCCGCTCTCTTTATCAGGGCGTTTATCCTCACGTTATCGGACGCGTCTTCGTTGTTCAGTAGACTTTCGAAATCCTGGATTGCAGCGTCGTGCTCGCCCAAGAGTAAGTAAAATGTAGCTCGTAATAGTAGCACCTCTAGTCTAGACGAAGGTAACGTATCGAATTCGGGTCTTTTAATCACTTCCGTGCACAGCGGTATTATGTCGTCGTAATCCGTGTTTTTCAACGCTTCCAACGGTTTCTTCAAAAATCTGACAACAAATATTAATTACTCGTTAAAAAGTAGACGCCAAAATTAAATCGGAAATCAAGTTCATCTTCCGCCCGTACTTACTCGGGAATATTTTCTGGATGTTGAAGTCTAGAAAATACTGGATCCACGGGGAAAGATATAATGTACGTTTTGATGAAGTGCTTACTTGGCATTATGAACTTTTTGTTTGCCAAATTTTCCTGGGCGTGTTGTCTCCCTGAAAATAATTTTTATTTTTAAGTGACTAAATTTCTCTGTTCCCACTCCAGTTTGCCGTGCATAGGAGTTTTATGTAACTGGTGGTTTTATGTCCGTTTCCACCAATGTAGATTAACTTTAATTCAGGTTTAACTTACTTTGTATCTTTTTCTAGTTTTAAGAATTAGAAAAAGATAAGAAAGTAAAATAAAACCGAGATTGAAGTTAATCTACATTGGTAGAAATGGACATCAGTAACTCACCAAGTTTCTCCAAGACCTTGTCCGCCATTGAAAGGGAGGTTTGATTCGAAAAGCCTTCGTAAATACACGCGGTGGTTACGTCATCCAAGGCGGCTTCCAGCTCGTCCATTTGCTCCAAAGCACGACCCCGTCGTAGCAAAGCTTTCACATATCTTGGATTTAGTTCTAACGCTTTTGTACAGTCTGCCTTAACAGCACTATATTTTTTCTGTAATTTGCAATTAGAACTGATGTGTGAAAACAGCGAGACTTGCGTCACCTCGACTTCAACAATCAATTGAAGTCAAATTTTCAAATATTATTATCCTTAATTTGATTACCAATTGCTCGTACGCAGCCGCTCTATTTTGATAAAAAGTTGCGAGGTCCTCCGCTTTCTCCTTTGGACAAACGTCGATTGCTTTATTATATCGAGCAATAGCTTCATCATATTTTCCCATTTTGAAATATACATTTCCCGCATTCTTATATTTCTGCGCCTTTTGTAAAGGATTCTAGAACGAAAGAGTTTTGCTTAGGTCAGTCACAAAAGTATTACAGTTTATAATTTATAATATTACTCTATGAACAGAGCATTATGGGTTATTGAAGTTCCAAGATAAATATGTACTGGGAACGCCTCGATTGATCAAGAAAGTCAATTTATCATTTGCAAACTGTGCATTTTACAATCTTATTATTAACAAAGTTCAGCAGGGCTCGCAGACAATATTTACTAAAAATTATCACTCGTGATAATGGCGTCTGCGGTATGCATAATTATGGCCACCAACGGAATACAAGGGAACCGTTATAAATTTATCATTCTGATATCGTGTTCTTAGAAAATAAAAGGCACCGATAAGGAATGACGTTGATAATCGTGAATGTCCTCTTTTTTTTTTTAATTTCGAATAAATAGACTCTCTCGCGATCTATCGGGCGCTTCCAGGATATTCTAAAGACAAAAAGGCGGACGGTCTTAACCTCCGGCTCGGTCGCGGAAGAAGGCACTTTGGGTGGCCAGTCGCCGTCGATGGAGATCTGCTTGTCGGCCGGCGCGCCGTTCTCCTTGGCCGCGCCGCTCCTGAACTTGTCGCGTTCCGGCTTGTCGACGTTGCTGCTGCTCCTGTTCCTGTAGTACATGTAGCCCAGGCCCAGGGCGACCGGCGCCCCGACCACCAGGGCGAGCTGCCACTTCGGCAGCGGGCTGCTGCCGGCCACGCCGCTCGAGGCGGTCATTCCGGGAAATCGTTAAGTAAATCGCGCGCGCGGACGATCGCGACGTGACACCACCCGGCACCACCACCACCACCACCACCACCGCCGGATTCGCGACGGAGGGAGACGACCGGGGAATCTCTCACCGACGACGTAAGAGACCGCGAGGCTGCGAGAGCACGTGGGAAGGCGTAGTCCAGGCGACGATCATGCGGACGCCCACTCCTCGGAACCGCGTTTACGTGTGTCGCAGACAACCTGGACGCGAATCTCCCGACTGTCCTCGGCACTGGTCGACACCGACGTCCGACGACTCCCCGACGAGACGATATGTGACGATGTATCATTAATCGCGGATATCGCGACACGCGGCGGCAGCGTGAACTTGAAAGAGCCAGCGTGCAACAGCGCTGCCCCACGGCGAATATCGCGCGCGGCTGAAGACGAATTAGCGACTTCGATCGCTCGACTTCAATTAATTTATAGTCGATTATTAATTTATCGAGCAAGATTATCTCTGTGTTTTCTTAAACCTTTTTTGCGAATAAAATTTAAAATAATATGAAAATATTTCAAGCACTGTCACGGTAATAAAAATTTTGTCGATGATAATTATTATACTCTATATATAGATATCCAGGGCTGGGCATATTTCAAATACTTGTATTTGAAATACAATTTGTATTTTGTATTTTGTATTTCAGCGGAATACATAAAAGTATTTTGTATTTGAAATACTAAAAAAATTATTGATAAAAATTCTTGATAACCATTAAGAGTAACTTAAATTTTTCTCATATGACACTAATTATTTTCGTCAAGTTTCCAGCAATATCAAGTCATCAGAGTCAAATTTCATAATCTCACATTAGTAAATAGATTTCTCGTGTGATTGATACAGGACTGTTAAAAAATGTAAGAGAGTAAAACAATTTTTCTTTCTCTCTCTCTAAAAGTGGAGAGGGGCCTGTTGAAGCGGAGAGTTTAATATTATATATTATTGTAATTGAAAGATTAAATTAAAAAAAGTATTTTGTATTTCAAAGAAGTATTTTGTATTTCAAATAAAAACTTAAAAGTATTTTGTATTTTGTATTTCAAATTGAAAGATTGAAAGTATTTTGTATTTTGTATTTCAAATCAAAAGATTAAAAGTATTTTATATTTTGTATTTTAAATACTTTAATGGTGTATTTTGCCCAGCCCTGGTAAGTTATAGATTTTTCGTGCGGTTGATGCAGGACAATAGGACTGTTAAAGAGTGTAACAGAGTAAAACAACTTTTCTTTCTCTCTCGCTAAAAATGGAGAGAGGACTGTTGGAGGGGGGGAGTTTAACATTATACATTATTGTAAGTGAAAAGTTAAATTAAAAATTGTATTTCAAATCAAAGGATTGAAAGTATTTTGTATTTTGTAATTCAAATACTAAGATTGCCTTGATTTCGAGTATTTTATATTTTGTAATTCAAATACTAAGATTCCTAGTATTTTGTATTTTGTATTTTAAATACTTTAATGGTATATTTTGCCCAGCCCTGTAGATATCTAATATTTTGCAAATGCGAATCACAGTGTGTTATCTTTAATCTAGAGACAGCATAACACCAATCGTGGTTCGCATTTGCAAAATATTAGTGCGTTTTGAAACCTATAAATAAATAAAAAGTATCGCAACCGATCTGTCCATGACTGTATACGTGTCAAGAAATGATCAGTATATATTCCTCAATATATTGTTTATATATTAGTTTGAAAAGCTAGAATTTAATGTTAGCAATTTATTTTTATTTTTATTTTTTTGCGTTATATTTAGTACGTTCAATAGTTGACCACATTTTGCTACAAATGCAGAGGTTTGTAAAATGGATTTGCTCTCGTTGCAATATTGTTGAATAGTACAAACTCCAGGGCACGGTGAACTAATCCAAGTGAAGTACTATAAATAGTCCTTTATTATTGCAATGTGTATGACTTTCCTGAATTTATAGTACTTAAAGAAATTAAATTACATTAATTACATTAAATTACATTAATTTAATTTCATTAATTACTACACTAAATCTTTATATATGTGTATAGATACGCCGTTCGGAATTGACAATTTAAATTGTGTGTAATGAGCAACGTCGTAGCATACATAAACGATAAGAAATGCAGGAATATGGTTTCAAATCAATCGAATCGATTCTCGCCTTCTGGAATACATAAACAAAGGAATATGACAGACGTGTCTCATGACAATCAGTCTTATTTCACATGGAAAAAAAATTAAGAATCAATTATAGGGACGATAAAATTATCACAATACGTAGCTAGAAATTTTGCAGAATTTGGCGGAGAATTTGAATTTATCGCTCCGTTCAAATCCTCCATGATATCAGGCGCAATTATTTGAGGCAAAAAAAAGAGAGATCAAAATAATAATGATAAAATCCCTTTTAAAAAAAAGTCATAGCATATTACGCGAGTTTCACGACACTCGAGATTCCGCGCCGCGTTCTCCGCGCGTGCGCGCAACCACGCCGGAAAGATGGCGGCGATCTGTCAACAGCAGCTACGTTTTACGCTCGGCTGTCATGCCGTCGGGACCGCGGGAGCTCGCGCGACATGAAGGACCCCCGCTCTCGTACGCGCGAGGAATGTTGAGCGACGTTGGCCGAAGGCGTGGTGCCCGTGGACGACGATTTTAACGGACGTGTCGGAAGTATCGTTTAGCTCCGCGTTGCGTGTCTCGGGACGACGACGACGACGACGTTCGCTGTCGGATTCGGGACGACGTGAACGCCGCGATGGCCCTGCAGGAGGACGAGAACACCTGGTAAGCCGAGTTCGCCGGGCTTCGCCCCGTCTCGTCCAGGCGACGCGGCGCGAGTCGAGGTTGTCGAGAACGGGAACGCCGAGCTTGACGCTCGTCAACGATAACACGCGCCCGGATTTTCGCGTTGATTCGCGCGTGCCACGGCTCGCGATCGCGCGGCTGTACGTAAGAACGTGGAGATTGTAATCTCGCTGCGCACGTGTGCGACCGCGACGAGGCGCAGCAGATATTTTGTTAGCGAAGCCACGCGAATTACGTAATGTCGTTGTCAAGCTTTTCCTAATTAACATGCTAATTAATACGCCACGTTCGCTTGGACGGATATACTCGAATAGATTTACGTATACCCGAGTTTACATGTCCTTAATTCATACAATTTCAAGTGCAAATAGCAGTGTTTTTTTTTCTTCTATCAGCTCGCAAGTTGAATGTTGCTTTCAGGGTGCTGGAGCTGGAGGCAGCGTTGCTCGACACGGAAGCGCCGTCTGCGTCCGATATATATGCCATCTGCAAAGGCCAGTCGGTCCCGGCAAATTTGAGACCGGAGGTCTGGCTGTCCTGCCTGTACGTTGCCGATCGGGGCGATCAGTTGAGCCAGTTCAATGAAGTTTATGATTTGCCTGAGCAAAATGTAATTCGCGACGACTGTCAGCAGTTGGTCGGTGAGTACGTGAGGAGCTGCGTATCGTCTATCCCTCGTTCGCATTCTACTAACAGCTGTTGTCAAAACATTGCAGCGAAACTCGGAAACGACGACGAGGATAAGGTCTCTGTGGTCTCCGATCTCGAGTCTATATTAACGTTTTATTGCAAGAGTAAATGTAAACAGTACGAAAGGGGAAATGGGTGGCTGGAACTGTTGGGTCCTTTAATAGCTTTAAAATTGCCGCGCGCTGCAACTTACAATCTCTTCGAGGCAATAAGAGATAATTATATACCAAGGTACGAGAGAGTCGCGCAGCGACGAGCGTTATCTTTCTGTCACTTGAGTAAATATTTGTATCAGTGTCAATATAAACTCGATATTATTTACTCGACTTATTTAACCGTTCATTTTTTGTTTTCATATCTTCATTCTCTCTAGAGGTGAAACATATAGCTCAGTCTTGAGACTGCTGCTTCTCTATCATGAGCCAGAACTGTGCTCCTTCCTGGACACGAAGAGGATATCGCCCGACCAATATACGAAAGTATGGATGAACACCCTTTTCGCCGGTGTCTGTTCGTTGCCGGCGATCTGCACAATGTGGGATCTGTACTTCATGCAGTCTGATCCGTTTTTCATGCTGTTCCTCTCGCTCATCATGGTTGTGAATGCCAGGTAATAAATATCGATTAAATTGATATTTAGCTGTCGTGTATCTTTCTCGTTGCATTAACCCAATGTAATTCTCATCTTTGTAGAGAGCAAATTTTGAGCATGAGAGACGAGGACAAGCAAAGTATAATAGATGCGATAGCAGCGATGCCCTGTGCTTTGGAAGCGGAGGATGTGACCGATTTCTGTTCCTTGGCACAGTACTACGCGATGAAGACACCAACGTCTTTTAAGCAGGACTTGTATCCCGTAATGTTTGGCGAGGGCTCCGACGAGAAGCTAATCTCCCACGCGTTGTGTTTGCCCGTGTCGGCGCAGGAACTGGTAGAGAATGCCATCGAAGCTCCATCCGTACCTACTAGCACCGTAGAGGCCGTTAGATTCTTTCTCGTGGATTGTAGACCTGCCGAGCAGTACAACGCCGGCCACTTACCAACGGCGTTTCACCTCGATTGCAACCTGGTAAATTATCAGTTACGCAAAAGCATTAAAAAATTCTTTTGGATGTGTATTAAGTTTATGTGTTGAAAAAATGTATTAAAATAATGTGTATAATGCTTTACATATAAATTGCGATGGAAAAGATCAAATATATTTTTCAAAAGAAAAATAAGGAGAAATTTACTAATTTTTAATTAATTTTTTATTTGTTAAATATATTTATATATTTTTTTAGATGCTGCAGGAACCTGCCGCTTTTGCTACAGCGGTACAAGGCTTACTGCAAGCTCAGCGTCAAGCGCTAGCCGTTGGCTCGCAAGCCGGCGGAGAACATCTTTGCTTTTTGGGAAGCGGTAGACAAGAGGAGGATCGCTACACGCATATGGTAGTGGCGTCCTTTTTACAAAAACATACACAATACGTGAGCATGGTCACTTCTGGATATCAGGGTATTTATTCTCTGTTTCTGAATATTCTTTTTTTTTTTTTGACGAAGATAAATTACGTCCCCTATAATTGTGATTTCGTTTTCAGCCATTCATGAATATTTCGGCGACGAAGTGGTGTCAAGTCTCGTTGATCACAATTCGCAACATTGCCTAGTATGTAACGCTAATATGTTAGAAGAAAATTCGAACGAGGCGAGCCCGGTTAAAGTCAAAAACAACAATTCCGATCTCTTGGGCAAGATCGGACTGGCTATGAAGCTGAAGAGTCAGGAAGTAAAGGGGAAGCTGATTGATTATATCGTCAATCCTACGGCAAACGTTAATAGCAATACGGAGAAGAGAGATAGCAAAGACTTGGATTATATTAGACGTCAGAGAAAGACCGCGCCTGTGTTTAGTATAGATGATGATCAGGAGATAGGTAATTGGATCCTTCAAATTATTATCAGAAGTGACGTCGAGAGCTGTTCGAACGAAAAACTAATCTAATCTGCCCCTCTTATAGATATGACGATGACTAATAATGAAAGCGAAGAGCCTATCGAAGTAGTATCTATACAACAGTGGATGAAAGATCCTAACTTATTACATTCCTTCAAATGCCAAGAGGTGAAAGTTAATGGTGATCTCTGTGATAGGTAGGCATATAAGAAAAAACATTTTCTTTCGCGTAATCGATAAAATCGATCACGTGCGTGTATTGCTTCTCTGTTTCAGTCAACTATTGGTTACCGATAGTCAGCTTATAGTACTGCGAGAAATCCCAGAGCGAAAAGGCGCCGCGCACGTAATTGTGAAACGTCCTTTAACGAGTATCGTCAAAATAACGTCGAGGAAACGGCACGCCGATCTGATAACCTTCAAGTACGGTACGACGCAATATAACGACACGGTTATTTCCGATATGGATAAGTTTCTTATACCCAACGCGAGCGAAGCGACTAAATTAATCACGCAACAGATCATGAGACAATTAAAAACGTCAGACTAATATTACGGAGACGTGTTTTATAGAATAATTTCAGGCTGATGTACAGATGTTATAAAGTTCAATTTGTGACAAGTAGGTTTCCGAAAAAATTGATATACGCAAGTTATTTGATTTTTTTTGGTATATTATTATTTATTGAGATAATTATTTGTTTACTTTTCATTGTATTAAATATAATCGTGTAGAAATATACACTGAATACCGCGTAGAGTAATTTACAAAAACGATAAATTTTAGGATGTTAAAAATATTTCTGATTTTTAATTTCCTTATGGGAATCACAATTATATTAACAAAGATAAATTTATGTCCATGTAACTTATCCGGATGACTTTTCGTCGTTTAGATATATGTACCTAAAACTTTTTTAAATATCACAACGGTACGACTGACCTAAAAACCGATGCGTTCATAACTTTGTAAATCACGTTTATATATAATTATTAGCCAAACAAGAATTCATTAGTTCTGTAATAGAAACATCCAAGGGCCTTCGAACCTTTGTTGTGTATGACAGGTTGCATAAAATTTCCGTTAGCCAAAACTATTAGATTAGATACTGTAGAAAGAGAGAAATGTGCGCTAAGAGCTAAGAAAAAAAGAGCTGAGATGCTAATACATATGTGCCTGATTGATGCACATTGCTAATCGTTTCTTCGGTTGTGTGTTCATGCGTTGGAGAAATAAGTATTCAAGCAAAAAATCTATTATCTTCAATTGGCAAGTGGTCCTAACATGACTTTAATACATTTACTACGCGCTCGTATACATTTGCATTTTGTAGACCGCCATACTGCAATGTTTTCATAGGAAAAAATTTATTTATACAAATTACGTAAGTGGGATATTAGGTGCAATATTTGCAGGCAAATAGTACCTTTCTGCTCCTCCTGAATTTTTCAGAATTACTTTAGGTATTCTACATTAGAAGGAAGTACTTTAAGACAAGCTTTATAATTATTACCAATCAAATCTTTAGTAAAATATAAATATTATTATAATACATTTTCTATTTCTTTGCGAAACTTTGTGCTTACAAGAAACATATATTTTTTTTATAACATCAATAGCAAGGTATCCCTGAAACTTTCAAGCGAATAAAATCCCCAAGTTTTGTTTCAGGAACACTTTGTACCTTTTAGATTTCCGATTTATTTGTGTAATAAGTTTTAGTAATTATATAATATTGCATATTACTTGCCTCGTTAGAATCAATTTAAAAATTTTGATGATAACCTTAATATAATAAATATAAATTTCTTGTAGCTGCGTGACATATACACGACGGGTTGAGAGTACGGAATTTTTTACTTTTACTTACACACATTTACACATAGATTAATTAAATTAATTGAAATGAACAATTTTAATATCTGAGAAAGCTTAGAAAGCTGGAAAATGTACATATGTGTTGCTGACAATACTGTCAACACTGATTATTGCGTGCAACATATATATATATAGTTTTTAAGTCATCATACATATAATATACAATAATACACATCGTACTTATGTGATAAAACTTTCATGTATGTGCTTCCGAACGGACGAAGATAAGATGTAAATGGGTCATACATTAGGGACAGCAATAGAAAATTAATTTTTAAGAGATTAAACGTATTGAAATTCTCTCGAAAAGTCTCAAATACGTGTTTATAGGTGTGTATATAAAAAAAAAGGCCATGTATAATATAATACAGAAATAATATATAATAAAAAGTTAACAACAAAGTAATTTGACCTTGTACATTAAATTCCTTCGTCAAATTGAACTATTGAAAACTTTTATCGTTAATATCAATGTTATAAATAGTTTAGTATAATTTTTAAAAAACTGTGTGAAATTGTATATATAAATATTGTACGTATATTTTTTTTGCATAGATTAGAGATGGTTAGCGAATATTGGTTAATTTACAGACCGATATCATATCACTACTGATATGCTATCACTGGCATTATATTCAACGTTAAATACGTTAGATAAAAAAAATTTAATTTTGGAATTATACATTGTAAAAATTTCTCGCTTTGATTTCTTTCGATTTTGCAAAAGTGTGCGATCAATCGCACGGCATAGAGCAACGTCGAAAAATTCAGTTTAGAGAAAAAAAATCGGTGACTAGTTTTACAAGTTAATAACCGGTACGTACATTTATTTATGTCATTCCACCGTTCTGCAGCAAGAGCAATAAATATATATATATTTTTTATTATAAAGATAAATACATACACAATAATAGAATTTACGGCGTGCCGTGGCGCATATACGGTATATATGCATGCATATGTATGTACATTTATTAGCGCACACATGCGCAAAGAGTGTGTTGATATGTATATAGCAGTATCAGCCAGTATCCGGCCTCTGCCAGTGCGCGCTGACGTGCGTACGTACCGGGGAGAAGGAATGACCGTCAAGCACGATGATACACCGAAATTGTTCAAGCTGAAGCGGCCAGGAAAAGCCGAAGGATGGGAGGGATAAACTGGAGCGAATTGTTTCCAGGGAGATGGAGTCCTGTCATCTTCATCTCCTACATAGCTCTCTTCGTGAACCAAGGTATGTACGAGTACCTTGATCATATGTTCGTATAGGCAATTTTCATCTCTCTCGTTGTGACATAAAAAAGGAGTATAAGAAACGAGTGGGAAAAATGATGCGTAAATTTTGTATCAGTCAATGCGAAATCTTCATGAACGTATATATATATATATATCAGAACACGTAATAACTCTACATACTGTATATTCAGGTATTCTGGTGACATGGTCTCAGAGAAGCGGCCGCTACGAATATAATATTGTGGCGGTTGTGCTGATGACAGAGGTTCTGAAATTGATCATATCCACAGCGCTCTACTGCAGAGAGTAAGTAAAGAACAATTCGCAGTTTGCTGTGTACAGCTGGCCGAATCGATCCTGCCGATCGCGGTGTTAAATTGACTCGTCTCAATTTCCAGCAATAGCATCCTGACGCTTCTCCAGGAGACGAGGAAGAACAAAAAGGGTGAGATTAGAAACAGCTGAGATAAAGAATCCCGGAAACTCGATACTCGTATATAGACGTCCGCGGCGTGATCGAAAAATGTAAAGAGCATCGAAGAAAACTTCTGTTTTTTTTTAGTGCTTCTGCTGTACATGATACCCGCGCTTTTGTACTGCCTCTACAACAATCTGGCGTTTGTCAATTTGGCCAGATTCGACCCCACGACTTACTACGTCCTGCTGCAACTGCGCGTTGTACTTACGGGAATCATTTTCCAGGTAATGTACCGTTGTCCTTCGACAAGTATATATATATATATATATATATATAGGAGCAGGACGTGCTGAGAACGGGTATGATGTAATAATTCCGATTTCTCCTCAGATCATTTTTAACAAAAAGTTGTCGGCGACGCAATGGTTTTCCCTAGTGATCCTGACTGTCGGCTGCATGATAAAGCACTTTGACGCTCACGTCCTTGGCACGGAATTCCACGCAGATATTTTTCTACTTCTGATTCTTGTACAGGTGAGTCATCCCGGCTGTCGTACTCGTGTGTCAATATTATACCCGCATAAGCGCGGAGACACGGTGTATTGTTCTCTGAAAAACTCACATGTATGCCTTCTGCTTTTACAGACGACATGCTCCTGCTTGGCTGGTGTGTATAACGAGTACCTGCTGAAACGGCAGGGCGCGGACATTGACATTTTTATACAGAACGTATTTATGTACATCGACAGTATTTTCTGCAACGTCATAGCGATCGTCCTGTTGACCGTGTTCGCGAACGGCGCGAGCAAGATGCCGAGTGACGTCGAGATCGGTGCGTTTCTGCAGCCGAAGGTGATTCTGATCATGCTGAACAATTCGCTCGTCGGGATAATAACGAGCTTCTTCCTGAAGACCCTGAACTCCATACTGAAGACCTTCGCCAGCGCGGTGGAGCTGGTCTTCACGGCGGTGCTGTGCTGGATTCTATTCAGCATACCCATTAGCGCGAACACCATCGTCTCCATAGCCATGGTCAGCCTCGCCGTGATTTTATATTCGAAGAATCCCGTGCAGAACGCCCAGCCCAAAGAGACGGCGGAAAGTGGGAAGCTTCTAGTGTAAACGACACAGTATTATTATTTTCTAAATGGTGACATATAATTGCGGTCGCAAACCAAATGAAAATTGTAAAACAAAGCGTGTCGCTGACGCATGTTACCATTTTAGCGCTGTTTTTACAAATATTTTATTGCGCGACGATGACTATATATGTGATATAAAGTTGTTAATTTAAGGCAATGACTGAATTACGCTTGTGAATAAAAAGTCTCGCAGTTTCTCTTAAAAAAATCGATAAAAAAATTACGTAGATTTATAATGTAATCCGATGATAATCTCTGTTGTCTAATTCAACGAATCGCGAGGACTTCGACCTAATTTACACATATTTCTTAAGAGTATTCGTTAAAAAACTGAATGAATTAAAATCCGGATAAGCAATACTTTGAGATATCTTATCGATTTCTAGTAAAGCATTCTGTTGCGTTTAAATTAAAAAACTGAATGAATTAAAATCCGGATGAGCAATACTTTGAGAGATATCTTATCGATTTCTAGTAAAGCATTCTATTGCGTTTAAATTAAAAAACTGAATGAATTAAAATCCGGATGAGCAATACTTTGAGAGATATCTTATCGATTTCTAGTAAAGCATTCTATTACGTTTAAATTATATATCTAATCTCCTGATTAAAAAAAAAACCATTTCACAAAAATTGAAGGAAGACGTCGATCACGTACAGTTGGACTTCAATTTCTGATTTCTGCGAATATCTTTTATATAAAAACTTCGATATCAGCTGGATAAGGAGAGATCGTTTCGAGCTTTTGGATTTTTTTTTCGATATCACTTGCTCGTGAAAATCAGCCCTAACGATCTCGCAAAACGACTCGTGATATCGCTTCAATCGAGAGATTCGTCGTGGCCAACAATAATAGAGACTATTGGCAGATGTATAACGTTCATTATTGGTTCGCCCCGTGCGCGCAGTGTCGCGGCTCCGAATTTAAAACCCATTAACCAATTGCGCCCTCCCTCGCCCCGCCGTCCTCGCGTACGCGCGTCCCTCTTCCTCCAAAGTGTGCACCGTCCCTTCCCCGCGCGACGCTACTCACTCGTCCCACCACTTTCTATTATATCTATTCGCAGAAACCGAGCTAGAAAAACTATCTGTAAAGATCCTCGGAAGTTCACTGTCAAGGAGGAGGAAGGGGAGGGAGAGAGACGACCGCTCGTCTCTCTCCGTCCGTCTCGACTCGTGTCGCGCACGTGTGCGTGCGTGCCCGCGCGCGCGCGCGCGCGCGCGTGTGTGTGTGTGTGTGTGTGTGTGTGTGTGTGTGCGCGCACGATATGACAGATCGCGTGTAATGACGTCGTGGGCGTGTGTGTGACACATGTGCGGTGTGTGCCGCGGCGGCGTTCTGCGTTCTCCCGCGGATCCCGACGACGATCCTCTCCTCTCGCGGAATCTCACCCTCCTCTCCACGGGGCAGCGGCGCTGCCGATCACGTCGTTCGGCTGTTCCTCTATTTTTTTTTTTTTTCCTTTTCCTTTTCCTTCGCTCTCCACGCCGATCAGACGCGGCGATCCAGCGGCAGCGCCGAGTGCAGTGCCGAGTGCTAATGAACGTTCGTTAATGCGCGGCGGGCCCGCGCCAACGCACGAGCGATAACGTCGCGTCGGATTGCATCGCCGTGCACGGAACGCCGGACGTGACCCGGTCCCTCTCTCTCTACCTACCTACCTGTCTGTCTCTTCTTTTCGATCATGGGTAAATTCTCGGCATGTTCCCGCAAAGTTCACGCTTTCCTGCCAACGGCCTGCGAAGGCGTGACCTTTGCGTGAACATGCCGAGACTTTACAGAGGACCCGACGGAGGCGCAGAAGTGGCAGCAACATCTCACCCTACTGCGGGAGCAGTATGTCAATTTGTACAACGCGAACGCGGAGCTGCAGCGGGAGTACGCCGTTGCCACGGCCGAGAAGCAGGAGGGCGGATTCGTCGGCAGGCTCCTGGCGACAGTGGCATCCCTGTACTGTCAGCACCGTTACAGGTATCTTCTCCCCTGGCGCGTAATAACCTGGAAAACTTCCAGGCTACTCCCCTTTGTAACAACAACAACATTGGAACTAGAAAGTCTAATTCTGAATTAACTCGTCTGTTTTCAGTGATATAAGTGTAAAACTGATCGACCAAGAGGTACCGGCGCATAAATTCGTGCTGTCAGCCAGGACCGATTTCTTCAGCGACGCGGCCCTCGCCGACAAGACTGTTTTAGGTTAGAAAGGATTTTGTAATTCATTTGTTTACGTTCCTCCTCCTCCTCTTCTTCGTGAGTTCTTTTCAGCTTGTGAGCCGGCTGCGCCAGTTCAGAGTTTATCGTTCCCCTTTCCAATGTGGAAGGAGAAAGATAAACTGTGAACTGGCGCAGCCTGTTCAGCTCGAAAAGGAACAACGACCGCTTTCAGATTGGAGCGATTTGAGCAGCGCGGTCGCGTTGGTGCTGCTGAAATGGATTTACACGGGCAAAGTGTCCCAGGAGCACCTGACGTTGGATCTGATGAAAGCGGCGGCCGGTTTCCAGCTGTCCGAGCTGGTGGATCAGTGCGAGAGGTATCTGATCGGGACGGTGGAGCTGAAGAATTGCGTGGGATTGTACTCGGCCGCCGAGGAGCTGGGCACTCTGAAACTGAAGGAGCACTGCAGCTCCTTGATCTCGGCGCACTGGGTAAGATCGCAAGCGCAAGCGAGTTAACGCTAGTGATGTTATGTCTAAAGTGCCGACGATATATATCTTACAGGAAGATCTGACGGGCGAGGATTTCAAGGAGATGCCAGGTTCTCTGCTGTACAAGTTGCTGCAGACCAAGAGTAAATATCCCTTGCACGCGGCGGTACGCTTGATGCGCGAGGACGTCGTGTTTCTGTACTTGGTGGAACACAACGCCGAGGTGAGCTTTCTTCTTCCTCTTGCGATTCCCATTGAAAGGTCAAACGTGACACGTGCGTGTTGAAATAACTTTTATTGAGGTAATTTAAATCAGTTATTGCGATACATAATTATTTGCATAATAATTCGTACAATATGTATGAACGTAATACGAAAATATTGTACTGCTAAAGTACAGGGATTTAATGTTATAATTTGTTCATCGTTAAATATCTTAAATGTGGTAATATCATTATTAACAATTTACATGTTCACAGCTCTAGTTTGAATATAAGTACTTCCATGTACAAAAAGATAAATGATAGTTTTGGTAGTTTGTGGCAGTGCTTACATACAAATATCAGCAGATAAAATATTTCTTACTACAAATGAGGACAGATCTCTCAAAAGTATCTTCGTTTTAATTTCCTACAGTTCTTCACATTATTAAAAGCTTTGATATTATGCGATAATTTTAAACATCAAATTTACATTAAGGATTAGCAATACATGCATTTTTATGCTTTGATGTGTATTTGTACTTTTTTTGCATGTGGAAAGTATTTCAGTTATTTTATTTAACAAGATAATTTAAGACTGACTAGGAAAGATTTTTTTGTTTTCATTTAAAAACATTCCGAAATAAATTCTATTGTAAATGTAGAAATAGATTCACAAATTACAAAATTAAATTATTTAATGTAATGAAAAAAGTTAGTTGGTCATTCGTAAGATTTAGTTAGCTAGGCCTCAATGTACATTTTTGTATTGTACAACACAATATTTGCACTCTGTGATGGAGAATCTCTGCGCGTTAACAAGAGAAACTTACTTGCGTACGAAACTTTCGTACAAATTGCACTTTCTTTCGAGTAACACATCATAAACTGTGAAGCTTTACAGCAATCTTACGATCAGCAACAGTAATACTGTCCCGTACGCTTTGTTAAACGTCCCCCCGATTTTCGGGGGGGACGAATTGCACAGGTGAAAACTACAGAAACAGTATTCGGGTGGGCCGGTAGGCGCGCCCCTGTGTTCCCCAATGAAGCAACCCTCGTCGTAAGCGGACGTTATGATCTCCTCCTTTTTATACCACTGATTATCGACGTCGTTGTAAATTTGAGAGGTGTACTTCTGCGGCGCGCAATCTCGTTGAACAGTAGTCACTACAGACGCTGAAAGAAGGAATTCGTAAATAAACGTCCGCGCCGTTTAGTTTACGCTTCGGTAACACTTGCGGCAGTGTTGGTTGCCTACTTTTAGATTTGTACTCAACGGTTCTCTTCATACAAAGCGTCGAGGTCGGGCAGAATACCTGGAATTTGGCACTCCCATCGAAATGGGAACAAAGTAGATCCGTGTGGTTCGGATTCATAATTGTCATGTGACACTTGAAACACGAAATACCCTCCGCCTCTACTCGTGAAACGTCTATAAATATTTTTCAAGGCGTTAATCTAATGTTGTCTCTGTCTTTCTCTCTCTCTCGCTTTCGCTTTACGCATCGATTAATATAAAAAGAAACGTACGCGACAGAATACTGATACATAATATCATAATCTGCAGACTTGGCTTAAAGTTATACATTTTATTCGCAGTATCATTCGTATCCCGACAAGGAGTAATTAAATCAGTAGTGAGGTATTTACTCGATCATCTTATCATCAGTAACAATCATAGAATCTGAAACAATATTTAAATTACGTTTATATTAACATTAAAATGCAATTTTCATTCCTTTCTCTTCAAGATTAGGATTTCACCCACCACTTAAAAAAAAAAAAAGAAGATATCGTCCAGATGTTTCACCTGAATACCCTTGCCGTTTACCAGGAAAGTTAAGAAGTCACGGCAGATCGCTAGATAATCGATCTCTCACTCTCTCTCTCTCTCTCTTTCTCAATTGTTGACAGATCTCCCGTTAAAGACGTTCGTTATTGGAGAGCGCTATAGATTTCACCGCTGGACAGTTTCTTCGTTGTCCACGCGAGGTTTCCAAATCGGGACTTTCCGGTCTCATTATCCTCTTAATTAACGTGCAACTGGCATATCGACGCGTTCGCCGTTAAATAGAGCGGCCGGGCGAAGCGCTGGTGCCCACCTACCACAGGGCCTCGCCGTTCGCATAACGCATATCGTAATGACTTCTCTCGCGACACGTACCACGATACACCGCGGACCCGCCTGGCGCGGATCGCATCGGAAACGCAGTGGAACAACGACTGGTCGACTTGTGGTCGACGGCCGATTGCGGTCGGTTGGGCGTACCGCCGACCACGTCATCCGCCTCGGCGGTGCCTATTCCCTCACAGCAGTGTATATCAGAAAATAATCTCCATACTTCCTCCACTTTTTCGCGCTGACCCGATATCGTCCGTGCCATTCCAGCGCATGCACGGACACAAACACACACACACACACACACACAACATACACACACACACATACATATACTTGCACGTGTGAGCACACTCATCGCGTTGATAGCCAGTGGCTCTCAAATCTATGTTTCTTCTACAACTGTTGTTTTTAACATTTATTTTATTTAACTCGAGACGCTACTTTTAGATGTACGTTCATTCGAAATGCAAACAATACTTAATTATTACCTCATTTTTTTTTTAAATAGATTTTTATTATAAGATATTATTGTTGTGTACAGTAAGATTTGTGTAATAAAAATGCTTTTTAGCAATAATATGCAACTTGTAAGCTTTGAAATTTAAGCAAAGTAAATGGGATGGATCTTGGGATGAATCTTCTGCTTCTTAATAATAATAATAACGTTGCGATTATTTATTTGTTAGCTTCCGAAGGCGGTCAACGCTGTGGATCACAAGGGTGAAACGGCTCTGGAAGTTGCCCTGAAAACTCGCCAGCCATCCCTGGCGCGCACCCTGGTTGAGCACGGAGCGGATCTGAGCGCGAAGGACGCAAAGGGTCTTTCTCTCCTTCATTCGGCTATCTTGAAGGGAGACTCCTACTCGTCCGAGTTCATAATCGAGCAGCTGGAGAACAACGGCAGCGTGCAGAAGTTGTGCGAGGCTGTGAAAATTAATGACGGCGCGAAGAATGCGGCCGAGCTTAAGCAACTGGAAGGCTGCACTGCCTTGCATCTGGTGGCGAAGCACAATACGGAAAACATGCTGGCGGTTGGATCGAGATTACTTCAAGCGGGAATCAATCCGAATTTACAGGACCACAGAGGATGGTAAGTTTGTATGTTCTATCAATTTTTTTCCTTGAAAAAATTTTTACATTAAAACACATTATTTCTTTGAATATAGAAGCAAAATGATTGTTTGATAGAAGTTGAAATAGAATTCATTAGTTTTTATAATTAAATATATCAATTTTTTCCGTTAAAAAAATGTTTACATTAAAAAAACTCTTACATTATTGCTTTGAATGTAGAAGCTGAATGATTGTTTGACAGAATTTGAAATAGAATTCGTTAGCTTTTATAATTAAATATATCAATTTTTTCCTTTAAAAAATTTTAACATTAAAACTCACATTATTGCTTTGAATGTAGAAGCTAAATGATTGTTTGATAGAATTTGAAATAGAATTCGTTAACTTTTATAATTAAATATATCAATTTTTTTCTTTAAAAAATTTTTACATTAAAACTCACATTATTGCCTTGAATGTAAAAGCTAAATGATTGTTTGATAGAATTTGAAATAGAATTCGTTAGCTTGTATAATTAAATATATCAATTTTTTCCTTTAAAAAAATTTTTTTATTAAAACTCACATTATTGCTTTGAATGTAGAAGCTAAATGATTGTTTGATAGAATTTGAAATAGAATTCATTAGTTTTTATAATTAAATATATCAATTTTTTCCTTTAAAAAAATTTTTACATTAAAACTCACATTATTGCCTCGAATGTAAAAGCTAAATGATTGTTTGATGGAATTTGAAATAGAATTCGTTAGCTTTTATAATTAAATATATCAAGTTAAGATTTTTCATCCTCTGCTTTTTTTTTAACAGGACTGCGCTTCACAGCTGTATCTCGGAGAATAACGAGATGCTGTTCGATTTGTTGCTCGAGGCAAAGTCTATAGACGTAGATCAAACCACGAACGAGGATGACACGCCGCTGTGTTTTGCGATGAAGACGGAACCTTTCAACGAGTACTTTGCATCGAAACTGCTGGCCAAGGGCGCTCTACCGAATCCAACGTACGACGCCACCGGGAACACATTGCTCCATGTCCTGACGCGAGAGCGTAGAGAAGGGGCGGCGTTATTCCTGGTGGAATATTGTAGTAATAATTTATCGAAGACCAACGACGAAGGCTTCACGATATTGCACGAGGCGTGCAGGGTCGGCTTAAAGGATCTGACACGTGCTCTGCTGAGGAACGGGCTGCCGACCGATCTCGTTACCCTCTCCACCGGCGACGCGCCAATTCACTTTGCCATTTCGAATTTGTACACCGACATAGTCGTCGAGCTGTTGGACGCCACGAGCGTGGATTCGCAGTTGGTTATTAAGAACCACGCGAACGAGACACCTCTGAGCCTGGCTATAAAGGCACCGTTCAAGAAGGGCAAAGACATCGTGCTGGCACTGATAAAAGCTGGGGCCAACGTGAACGAGCGCAACGATGAAGGCCTGACGTTACTGCACCAAGCGATACTGAAGGAGGACTCGGCTACGGCGATATTTCTCTTGGAAAACGGTGCCGACATGAACGCAAAGTGAGTTTAATTAAAATTTACTGAAATTAAAGCATCAAAACTTTACAGAAATCTACTTGCAATCGCAGTCTCAATTGTTGTTAACAATTGTATTTTGGTGTGCGCACAGAACAGCCAATGGAGAAACGCCGTTACAACTGTGCGTGCATTGTAGACTGGGCGAAGTGGTGGAAGCTCTTTGCAGACGGGGCGTAGACACTTCAATAGGATGCCCGTTGTGGGATGCTCTGGATTCCGATCAAGAAGATACCGCGTCAATCTTGGTTAAACACGGAGCGGACACCGATTGTTGGGGCACGGGCCCCGATGGCTGTCAGCAAACGTTGTTGCACAGAGCGATTGACGATAACAAGGAGGACATCGCACAGTTTCTGATAAGAAGGTGCGCGCAAATTTTCCAGTCGAAAAGAATGGAAAACAAGAAGCGAGAGAAGTTTAGTATAGCAAAGAGAAAAATTATTAAAAACCATTGCAGATACTTATATATTGTACTTGTAATTCATGGCGGAGATAAAATTCGATTTACCACAAAACGAGAAGTTATTTAAAATATTTCAAACATTGTGTTTTACTCTTTTTTTTTTTTTAATGACGATTCAATATATCGCAGCGGATGCGACTTGAATGCTCCGAGACGGCCTGGTCCAGACGGCGCTGGCGGAGACGAGGCGAAAGACGAGTGCACGCCGTTACATTTGTGTTGCCAATGGGGACTCGAGCAAGTCGTTCAAACGCTCATCGAGCACGGAGCCGATGTGAATGCCCGCGACGCGGAGGGGAAGACACCCGTTCACGTGGCGATACAGAATCAGCATTCGCAGATCATTTCTCTTCTGCTGTGCCATCCAAATATAGATCTGAATAAGAGAGATAAGAAGGGACTTACGCCTTTCGCGACCGCCCTGACGGTTCGCAACAACAAAGCCGCGCAAGCGATATTAGAGAGATTACCCAAGGCCGCCGAGCAATACGACAATAAAGGCAGGAACTTCTTGCATACTGCCATACAGAAGGGCGACATGGAGAGCATTCTATTTTTACTGTCGATACAAGTACGGCATTCAATTTACGTGAATCAAATTGATCGTATGTAAACAGCCACGGTATCTGCAGCCGATCCGTTCCTCTCTTTTCAGGTGGACGTGAATTCGAGAATACACGACGTTACGCAAACGCCTCCTCTACACCTTGCCGCCCTGTCGGGGAACGAGATGCTGGTGCGAAGTTTGATTCTGGCGGGTGCTCGCGTCAACGACACGGATGCGAACAGGAACACCGCGCTGCACGTGGCGGCCAAAGCGGGACATGCCACTGTCGTTTCTGCGCTATTGCAAGTAAGACAGAAATTATCTCGTACGCTAAGTATCGAAATCAACAATATTCTAATCTCGAAATAAAAAAATCAGCAATGTTCTAATCTCGAAATAAAAAATCAGCAATGTTCTAGTCTTGAAATAAAAAAATCAACAATGTTCTAATATCTCGATATACATATATCGCGACGATCTCTCAAGTCCCCGTTTGTCGTTGCATAGAATAACATTAACTTCGACGCGGTAAACGCGGATGGCGATAACGCGTTGCACGTGGCTGTAAGAGAGGGACACGTGTCGGTGGTGCGTGCGTTGTTGACCGAGTGTACGCTGGACGCGGAGGCGGTGAATCTCAAGGGTCGTAATCCTCTACACGAGCTGGCCAGATGCGCGAGGGACAACGCCGCGACGATATGCGACCTGTTCTTAGAATGCATGTCGCAATATCCGGTCAATAATGCAGGTGAGAAAATAACAATTGACAAAGTTATTTTGATAGACGATTGAAATTATATATTCCGAGGGACATCGCAGTTTCTCTTAGCTAAACCGTGTATTATACGTGTCTACTACAGGAGTTTGTATTTCAGACTTGGATGGAAACACGCCGTTGTTGATCGCATACATGAAGGGCAATGGCAATCTTTGCAGAACGCTAGTGAAGGCCGGTGCGTGCCTGGGTTCGATGAATAAGGACGGAATAACGATCTTCAACTATCAAGTGGCGACGAAGCAGCTGTTGTACAGACTGTTAGACTCCCTGACGCAAGAAGCGCCTTGGTCCGACAAGGATTGCTGCTTAGAGTGCGGAACGAAGTTCTCTCTCACAATGCGCAAGCATCATTGGTATTCGTCCAATCGTTTCAATAATAATAAAAATTAAACGTGTTAAGTGTGTATCTAATTTTTCCTCTTTTTTTTCAGCCGGCACTGCGGACGAATTTTGTGCAGCAAGTGTTCCGGTCAGGATGTACCGATCTTGAAATTCGGCTTGAACAAGCCGGTACGCGTGTGCAACGTATGCTTCGACGTACTGCTGGGTACCGGTTCCCTTCAACCGTCATAGTTGAAATAAGAATTTATATACGCGATGGACAGAGAGAGAGAGAGAGAGAGAGAGATCATTCCAACGTTTTTCTTTTTATATGAAGAAAGAATTAAGCAGATATACGAACTGAACTGAAAGTCTGTGTGTAATTGTACGTCATTATTGATATTTTATGTATCCTATTGTATACACATTGTTCAAATTTGTTAAAAATATCTCATAGAGTTGAAATACAGATGAGGAAGAGATATCGCGTGTCGTTGACATTTCCACACACTTCTGTAATAATTTAATCTTTTATTGCTAGCATTTGATTATATATGTACAACGCCTGAAATTTTTAGCTTTAACATTGCGAACAACAGCTTGGCTCGTTGTTTGGAGATATAATTGTGCAATTACTTAAGTTTACTGAACAGAGTCTTTGCGACGCAGTGATCTACGCATTGCACATAATCGATAATCTCCTCCAGACAGGTTTCCTCCGTGTGGGATCTCGAGTTAACACGGTCGTTGCACGTGTCCAGCTTCTCTTTGAAGGCGATGCACTTCTTCTCTTGATTGCATTCCGCCTGCAAAAGAAATCGGATGTGAATTAAAATGGCATGAAGTAAACATTGGATTATCACGAAAAACTTGCTTAATATCAATTAATAAATAATCGCGTAAACAGCGACTTGAATTTGGGTCGAGAAGTGAATCTCAATACGCTTGTTTTATCTCAGGGAAATTATATATGATTTTGTCGAGACTCGTATTCTCTTCCGGCTTTTAATTATTAAGTTGCCATTTTTAAAAACCATACCGGCATCTCGGAGAAAATTTTTTTATCCCGGTTAAAAATTTCTGCAAAACCTTGCCAAACGCGAGATCACAGAGTGCACATCAGCCCATGATCGTGGCTTAAATTTTATCGTGCACGTCCGTACCTCGAAAAATCGTGGCGGCGTTTGTGCACGCATTCGAAAGGCAAAACATTATGTAACGATTGTCACTTACACGAAGAACCGTTTGCGGATCCACCAGGTCCTGTTCCTGCTCCTCCTCTCCCTCGTCGGCCTTGACCACCGGCAGATAACGCTTGAAGAAATCCTGTATGTTCGACATTTCTTCAATTGAGATCTAATTTCGTGGATAGTCGGCTGCCTCCTTCTTTCCTTCCCCTGCGGATTTCGGATCCTTAGGTTAGGATTCAAATATCACGGGTCGGCTGCCTTCAAAGTTTCTCCCGAAGGAGCTCCGCAACCAGAGAGAAGCACACTAGCGCCAATTTCTTCCACTTTTAAGATGGAACTACGTAGCACCGCCATGTTCTGATCTGTCGATAAAATCATAGGCAGAGAGAATGAAAGTGCTTCACTTAAAGCCGGTATCAGACTACGCATTTGAGATTAAGATTGAGATTGAAGATTGTCCAATCACATTATAGATTGTGATCTGCATTGCAATTGACAATATTGCTGCGTTCAGCAAACAAAGTAGCTCGGTTTATATACATATTTGCATGTATTATTAAGATAATTTACTAAATT
>NW_012026840.1:867632-939779 GCF_000956235.1 Wasmannia auropunctata | reverse complement strand
TTACCTGTGCATTAAATTTAATTGCACGTTTATTATTGTACGAACTTAACCTCTATCTGCTTCATCATTCTCGGTAAAAATGTCAGTAGTCATCACGTGACCAAAAAGTCGTTAAGCCATTGGCCAAGATTGAGATTAAAGATTGAAAAAATAGACGGAATTCTAATTTCCAAAATTCAATTTCAATCTCAGTCTACTGTGCTGTCATTGGCTGAGCTTCAACCTCAATCTTAATCTCAATGTTAATCTCAATCTCCAATGCGTAGTCTGATACCGGCTTAAAGCCCCATATCAGATTAAAGATTGAGATTGAGATTGAATTGGGATTTAACCAATTAGAAGAAAGAAAACCAATCTCGAATTTAGTGAACTTTATTTTAATTGGTCAAATTCCATTTCAATCTCATTCTTTAGTCTGATACGGGCTTTAGGGTGCGTTTCCACTGAGCGCGTCACTCGAATTAACCAATCAAAACATCCCATTTTATTGCGTAATTTGCCGCGCGATCCGGAATTTTATACAAAGGAAGATTCTTTTTATCTCTAAAATGTCGAGTACACTCCCTCCTGTATCTTTTTACTCATTGCGTGGGAGCTGCCGCCTATCTAGAAGAAAAAGAAGCAATAGTCCAAAAGAGAGGATCGATTCGACCTGATAACTGATTCGACCGCGAGCCACGGTCTGAGATGGACGTCTGTGGCAGAGTGATTCTGGAATCTCCTAGAATTTTCACGGCATAATATCTCATGTCCATTCATCCAAGTATATAGGGGCCGTCCATATATTAATTACGTAAGTATATTTTTGGCCATTTTGTACCCCCCTCCCCCCCCCCTTCACCATGTAAGCAAATGTCAGAATTTCTGAAACCCCAATTACGTAAACCCCCCCCCCCACCCGTGTATTTATTTGTCAAAATTTGACTGACCCTCTCCCAGTCATGCTTACGTATATAATGACAACCACACCCCTAATGAAACTAATGAAAGCACTAAAGCAGCCAAGTTCCGGCGGGAGTTCTGGCGCAGTTTTGGGCGCATGCGTTGAGCGGCGACACGTCGAGCAACGAACAGCTGATGGTGCCGCAGCGGCTGCAGGTGGCACATCAACTGATCAACGTCCGCTGCCGGTGCCGAACACTGACGAGGGCACGGAGGAGTGTAGCACGAGCGCCTGAACCGCGGAGAGACGAGTGGAAACCCATACACCACCACCTCCTCGCGCGGCGAGACGAGTGGGATTCAGTGAGCATACATCACAGTCTCCTGGCGCGGTGAAAGGAACGGAAATCGGTAGTGATGAATGTACATCCATCAGGTGTATATTGAATACGAGAAGGCGTACTGCTAAACTCGAAGGGGGCTCGCCATTAAATGATGTTTCCAAGGTAATAACCTTCAGGTAACGACTGCCTTGAAACCTCGTCAAGACCTCGTCAGGGAATCTGAAATTCATAGGCAACTTAAAGAAGATGATGATGACCTCATCAAAACTCTAAACTGATCTGGACTGATTGCACATAGGTCATAAGGGTGAGCCACAAATAGTTCATATGGTGAGTGTAATGTATGAACTATTTGTGGCTCACTCTTGTGGCCTCTCTTCAACCATCTTCGACTCCATCCTGGACATTGTAGCATTCAATTAGCATGTTATTAGAATCTCGCTGCTGAAGCTTGACGAGATTGTGAGAGAAAAGACAATTAGGAGTCTTTCCTCTCACAATCTCGTCAAGTTCTGGCAGCGTTTCCTATGCAAAGTTTCCTAACTTTAATCGGTCGAAATTAAATAACGTCGTTTCAGATTTAACATTGTAAAAATATCCGCAATGCAGACCTTTTATTACTTTTATTACATTGCATATCAATTGAAATGAACATGAGATACTGTTTGGTAGAACATCATATTTTGAAATATGAGAATATATAGATCTTTTTAAATAAGTAAAGTGTTAATCTTTTTATAAGCATACTTAGATTTATATTTTCGATACGTATATTATTAGATCATACATATAATTAACATATAATTGCCAATGGCGATTCAAAAATATTATACCTTTAGTGACGAGAAATAATGTCGATGCGGCAGATTATCGAATGTTGGCTTACCACGAGGATGACGCATGACGCGCTCAGTGGGAACGCACCTTTATGCACACTGAGAAAAAAATTTATTGAACGAACTAAATTTGTATAGTTGTTTGATCCAATAGTTAAATTAACAATTCTTTAGTTGCACAAAGAAAGGTATAGTTCATTCATGTCAACTATCAAAAATTTTAAATTAAGAATTACCTGAACCAACTCAATTAAATTATTTTGTTCGAAATACTAGTAGTATTTATTTGTATTTGCATGCTATTTAGTTATCCAAGTAATATATTTGTTTAAATTCCAAGTATTAAACTGACTAAACGATGTTGTTGGGGATAATAAATAGTGTATATTTTGAACAGAAGGTTGAGTTAAATACGATAAATTTTTGTTGAAACAAAATAGCTAAAAAATAGTCTTTTGTTTATAGTAATAACAAATTATCTTGTGTCATCGTAGTAACGTTTAATTGAACGTATCGGACTAAATATTTTGGTAAAATAAAATAAATTTTGCATTTTTCAACCAATTTTTTTTCTCAGTGCAGCGTTATGCAAAAGTCTGTGTCTCGGCCTTTAAGGTGGGAGCACAGATTTTGATATACATAAGTGTCGGTCCACAATAAGGATGGGAAGGAGGAAGGTCCACATTAAGCCTTAAGTCGTAAGAAATAAATCAATCGTAGTCGAATATAAGAAGAATAATCGATTGTAATTGGTCGATATCTTACGGCGTAAGGCTTTAAGTCCTTATTGTGGACCGACACTAACGCTGCATAAGTCCCAAAACACAATAGCTGCGTTCCGCAAAGCGCATCATGCGCATGATATATCATGGTGTCCTTGTTGTTCATCAAATGTTAAACAAAGATAAAAAGATAAATCTTGCGCATGATGCGCTTTGCGGAACGCAGCCAATAGATGTAGTAAGCCTTAAGCCGTAAGAAATTGACCAATCATAATCCATTATTCTCTTAAAATTCAACTGCGATTGGTTAGTTTCTTACGGCTTAAGGCTTACAACTCCTATTGTGTTTCGGGACTTACGCACAAGACATAAGGCATAAGAAAATCAACCAATCAGAGTACGAAATGAAGGACTCTGATTGGTTGATTTTCTTATGCAATATATCTTTTGCGTTATGCAAAAATCTGTGCTCTCGACTTTAAAGTCCGGGGCACATAAAGTGCATAATGCGGCATAAGCATGGCATAAGACGGCTAGACCAATAAGAATCTTATATAAATCAGTATGGCGACTTTATGCTGGCTGCTCATTGGTCTAGCCGCCTTATGCTATGCTTATGTCTCATTATTCATTTTATGTGCTCCAGACCTAACAGCTCCAGAACATTCAGTAAAGAACGATTATCACGATTCATCGATTGATCGAGATTCAAAATTGTATCAAATGAGTAGTCCGTGTAATTGCCAATCAGCTGTCGCGGGTAACAAGAAGACTGAAACGTGATTGGCTACGCGTCTAATTGCATGCGAGAGTCGTGCGTTGCGTATCCACACTTTACGTGTGTGTTCGGAAATAGGACTGAAGAATCTGTCGCAAAGGAAAGAGTCCGTTCTATGCAATTTACATAATTCAGGTCTGAATTGAAGATAGAATTTATTTTATTTATGCCATGCTAACGTCAGCTTTTGGAGCATATTAACTCCAATTTTAAGTAAGGAGTTAGTAGCCAGGATATAGAAAGCCGTCTCCTTCTAAAGAAGAAAAAGAAGAAGTGAAATATCGAACGTTTAATAAATCAGAATTATGTATAAAATATATATAAGTATACATGTCAAAAGATCACACATCGAAATACGCACGTACGGCATACGAAATCATGAATAACTCGCATAGAAATCTAGCTCTGTAAGCAGTTCCGCCGGATTGAATCGTAAGTTTAATCGGAGTTTGATCTGGTTTGATCGAAGTCATTCTAGGGCCCCGCGTTATAACCTTCGCAAGGTGCAGGAGGAAGGGAGGGGGAAGGGGAGGTATCAAACGAGTCAAAAGCATCCCGAAATAGGAATAATTAATCTCATAATTAGAAGAGAGAGAGAGAGGGAGGGAGAGAGAGAACGTTTTAAGAAAAACAAAAAATGACATTACCGATCTAACTGTAGGCGAAACGCGGCGTTTGCGCGTCCAGGAGCGCGTCGACCCTGCTCAGCTCCGCTCTGCTCGCGCGAGCGAGTTTACGAGCGCACGGGGGATGCGCAAAGTGCGTCTCGCGTGCGCGACGAGTAGAGTGTAGACACGGCTAGCCAAACACGCTCAGGTGCGCCAAGGGAGTCAAGAAAGAGAGCGCGAGAGAAAGAGAGAGAGAGAGAAGGCGAGTGTGAATCGCGCGTGCCGCGACGGGTCAACAAGCGAGCGAGAGAGAGAGACAGGGAGAGAGAGAGAGAGACGTAGAAAAACTCGGCCCGTTTCATCACGTTTTCGCAAAGCCGGAGAGCCGTCAGCGGTGGCGTGAACGACGGCGGGACGACGGTCGAGAGGACGATCGGTTCGATAGCTCGACACAGAGCTGAACCCAAGCTCGGGACGTCAGGGACAGTTCAGTCGGGACGCCCCGCGCGCCGTTGCGCACCGTCGTTTGGAAGACGTTAACGAGAGAGTTTTACGCGGAGGAGTCCCGGGCCTGGCAGAGCGCAGAGAGAGACACAGAAATCGCGCCGTCGTGAACTGAATAATAAGGGTCCGTATAGGTTCCGGCGTGAGGAGTGAGACGGAGGGACGAGCGAGAGGGACGAAAAAGAGCGTGGAAGAAGTTAACCAGAAGTGGCGAGGCGAGGAGAAAGAGAGAGTGGGAGACAGAGAGAGGTAAAGGAGACACAGAGAGAGAGAGAGAGAGACACGCAGCGGGATTTGCTGATTCCCGGACGCAGTGCGACCGTGGGGATCGTCGACGGCGCCTCCGACCTCCGAAGGATCTCCCCCTCCCCCTTCCCCTCCTCCCCCCCCCGCGACGAGGAATGGCTCATCGAGGACGCTCGAGCAACCCAACCTAAAAAGCGAGCGCCCGAGAGAAGCGCCTTCGAGGTTATGTGCCGCTGAGTGAAGGAGGGGGGCCCCCCGCACGACGACGTTCTCGCGCGGCCCAAGTAGGTGCAAAGAGAGAGAGAGAGAGAGGGAGAGAGAAAGACCGCGTCGTTGAGTTCGCGAAACGGAGGACGCGACCTGGGTGCTCTCGTGGTTGACGACCTGCCGAGGATGCCGTGTCGATAAATAAAACGCCGGGGGATCGCGTATCGATCCGGGGCCTCGCGAGGTGGCCTCCGCGACGTTCACGCGACGTGTGTGAGAGAAAGAGAGAGGAGATGCGTCCTCGTGCAACGATCCGTAGCGCGAGTTGTCAAGGTTCCGCTTCTCCGAGTCGTCAACCTCTCTAACGTGGTTTCGCGCGCGTGAAACGCGATGAACGAGAGCGCGAGAGGGGAAGGAATCGCTAAAGGGATACTCGTGACCGAACTAGTCTAAGTTACGGCGTGTTGGGAGAGAGCGCGATCTTTACTTCGCGGTCGCTGAAACCGATCCTCTCGGATCATGCCGATCGTCGCCGCGTCGCTGACGGTGGGAGGGAGGGCGTATCTAAACACCTGACGACTCCCGTTTCGACAACGAATTCGCCTATTTTTGCAATTGAAGTTGATTACTTTTTAAGTGATGAACCGAGTGACGTACGAGGGATTGTGTCGCGCCGCCGCCGGCTTGCAATTTGATTTGTGTGAACGCGCATTACGCGGTATTTGTTTTTCGCGCCCGACAGACCCAGAGCGCGTCTCGCCGAGAGGTGCGAATGAAAGCTCTACGCCGCCGGTCGATTTATCGCGACTGTATAATAATAACCTGACATTGTTGTAAAGTTTTGAATAAATGTTTACGACAGACGTTCGTGTGAATGGATGATGCTCGGAGGCGATGAACGGCATGGAGAGGCATGGTCATGGACACGGGCACTCGCACGCGCACTCGCATCGTCATCGCCATTCCCATGGCAGCTCTCAGAGCACGTCGCAGAACTCGACGAGCCAGAACCCGTCGTCGAAGCACGGCCACGGACACGTGACGCATTCGCAGAAGGAGAGCACGACCGCGCCGCCGCCGCCGCCGCCGCCGACCCCGACCCCGAAGACCCAGAGGAACTTCAAGCTGCTCGTGGATCCGTTTCTAGTTAAGGGAGCTACAAGACTGTGTAGATACGATGGGACCGTGCCGGGGGATCCGACGTACCCGCAGGTCCAGCCCCGGGATCCCAGATCTCAATTGACGAGGATCTGGACGCGGCTCGAGCAGCTCGACCTGCCTGTACCTAGGTTTAAGATCGACTCCAATTACTGCGGCGAACCGCCGCCGCTGGAAGTGACGTTTTGCCATTTGAACGACAATATCGACAAGATATTTTTGACAAACATGGTGCAGAAATTCGGCTCCGTGGAGGAGCTCACTATTTATTACCATCCGTTAACCAACAAGCATCTCGGCATAGCGAGGGTGGTGTTCGAGTCGACCAAGGCGTCCAAGGCGTGCGTCGAGAAGTTGAACAATACGTCTGTGATGGGGAAGGTGTTGAGGGTGTTCCTGGATCCCTTCGGGGAGGAGTGCAAGAAGATGTTCGAGGAGCTGACCGTGGAGAAGAAACCCGTGGAGAAGAAGGTGCAGGAGAAGGAGATACCGAAGCGTGAGATACCAGAGGTGTCAGTCGAGCCGGAGAAGCACCAGACGCCGGTGGAGAAGCCCCTGCCCGCTGAGGAGAGGGACGACTTTAGAAATAGTAAAAAGGCTATTCTGAGTTCTATAGAGAAGAGCAGCAGAGAGCCGTACGTGGAGAATTCGAGATACAACAAGTACAGGGACTATCCCACGCCGAGCGGCAGTACGGGCAGTGATTTGGGCTACGGAACGGCGCCCAGTGAACTGAACTATTCTAGCAATTATTCGCAAAATTCCACCCCGGCCACGAATTACGACTTCTACTACAGCAGTTATCACCATCAACCTCCGAGTAGCTACTTACCCAGTATCCCGCAGAACGTACCGTCGCAGAGCATGCCGATTCAACAGAACTCGAACGTATGGTGGAGCAACAACTCCGGATCATCGGCTGGATACTCGAGCTCGACCTCCGTCTGGCCGATTCAACCGCACGCGACGAATCTGGACGGTGCCGGTTCTAACGTGACGCCGATTAACAACAAAACCTCCAGCGCGAAAACGCACAGCACGCCGAAGAAGGAAAAGGAGAACCAGACGACGACGACGACGACTACGACTACCACCACGGCGAAGAGCACGCCGCGTGATTCTCCGGACGAAACGCGCAAGACCCTGGATTTAGATACGAGAATCGCCATGTTGCTGAAGGACAAAGCGGGCGGAATGGCACCGCCTTTCCTACAGTTCGGCAGCGACTCGGAGGACGACAAGAAATCGCAACATGGTGATAACGAGATGCTGTCGGAGCCACCGAGTCCCTTCCTCTCGCGTGAAATATACCAGCAGTGCTTCGAGAAAATAGCAGAGAGGAACAAAGAACGGAGGAAAGCACACGAGAATAGCATTAGTCAGTTTTCCGTGGACGAGGACTTGGGTAGTGTCATAAGTTCCAGCGAGGACGAAGCGTTGTTGGGGAGTTACAGCCCGGCACCCGACGACAACGAGCCGGAGCCACCTAAGGAACCACCTCCGCCGCCGCCGCCCGACGACGACAGAATGTCCCTGAGTCCTCTGAGTTCGGGGGACGAAAAGATCGAGGAAGTGAGATTCCGTTTTATATGCGTGAAAAATGTAGTATTCATTGCTGTATACATGCCTATTTCACTTACGAATACTTTCTCAATTAGGTAATAGCGCAGACTGAACCTTCGAATCAACTGTACCCGGCAGCTGGTTACCCAGGACACTTGACACACTATCCCTCTAATGACGTTTACAATTGGCCACGACCGACGCAGTATCCGTATCCCTATGGAGCAACCTACCTGCAGAGCCACTATCAACCCAACACGGCGTCCTTTTCGGCAACAATTGGAAATCATCAAGGGGCAAATTATTATTCCTCCTTTCAATCTCGGCTACATGCCATGGCGAACTATAACATCACAAAAGATCCGCAGGTGAGATTTTATTGTTGCATCTGATGGATCTGAAACTTTGCATGTTGTGCCGCGATTGATTCGTTCGAGAAACTGTTTGAAATATTTCTATTTAGGGACCTACCATCAATGGAGTGTTGAGCAGAGTTGTGAATGAACTGAAGCAAATTCTAAAGAAAGACTTTAATAAAAAGATGGTGGAGAACACGGCGTTCAAATTGTTCGAAGTTTGGTGGGACGAGAAGAAGTCGGAGAAGAATCAAACTCAGGGTAGCGGCGATAATATCATTGTCAATAATACAGTGAAAGAGGACGTGAAGTCGCAAGGGTTGTCATCGTTATTGGAGCAAGCAACACCGCTGGGATTCAATTACGATGGTTTTGGTTTGGGTATTAGAGCTAGTATGCCAAAGATGCCTTCATTTAGGGTAAAATAATTTTATATTACTGTTTATATTTTTCTTCAGTAACGTTGAACGTTATTGTACATATTTATTTTGTGTTTTGTATACAGCGCAAGATCAAAGCTCCAAGCCCATTACCGCAAGATGAGGACAGCCGGCAATCGGGTCACGCCGATATGGAAACGATTGAAAGCGACAGTGATCTGGATATACCGCCCGTACAAAAACCGAAGAAACCACTGACTTCTCTTCCAACCATCTCCTCCTCGTCTACCACGTCTTCGTCGGTCGAAAGTAGTAGCGAGGAAATTAGCTCCAGTGAATCTTCCGATAGTTCAAATGAAAGTTCCGATGAAGAAGCTTGCTTCGAGGATGAGGTGCGTATAGAGCGTGAATGAGTGGAAAATTAAAAAAAAAACGCAACAGATTGAACAAGGTATGCTAATTAAAATGGATTTGTTTTTAGCAAGATACAGATAGCCGAATGTCCGACCATAGACCTTTGGCTTGTAATAGCGACGATCCTGATATACTGATGGAACTCGCGATCCAAAGGTCCCTAGACTGTCCCACGCCGACCGGCAGGGAAACGCCGGTGCCGGATATCAAAATTAAAGATCAAAATTCGAACGAATTCCCGCAGATTGACGATGACAATCTGAGCGATTCGTTACCTTCTTCCGTAAGATACGAAAGCGTCAAAGAAGAGGAGAGAATTGCCGAGAAGTTGCCCGTGGTCGAGGAGAAACCGTTCGACGTGTGCAGAACCTTGGACAAGGAAGTGAAGGACGTGCCGAGAATCACCGAGGACAAGGGAACGCAGAGCGACGTGAAACTCGCGCCGACGGTGATAACGTCGGCAATAAAGGAGGAGGCGTTACCGGATATGCAAAAGATGGAAAATTCGGCCGCGGAAGCTCTGATGACTCTAGCTGGGCATGATAATATTATACGGCATAGAAGTCCGGGTCCTGTACAGCCGAACATTATTCGAGCGTTGCAGACAATGTCGACAAAATACATCACTGATGAACCCATCTTGAAGGACAACGAGAAGATCGAAATGTTCAGCGAGATTCCTACAACCGACTCGGAGGAGGAGAGCTTAGAAATCAGAAGACTAAGGTTGGTTAAACGAGTTTTCATCAAGTAATGATTTTTCTACTAATTGTAGTAATCAATAATGGTATAACAATCAATATTATAATATTCTCTACAGGTATCAAGCGGAGACCGAGCTTCGATTGAACGGGCAGCGGACACCAAGCTCGCCTGGTTCTCAGGCTTCGCAGGTGTACATGGAACATTCGTATTCGTTGCCGCCTGCACAACCGGAGCCTGCGGAGCCGGTGATACGCGTACCGCCAGCCGCGATGAAAGTGAAACATCCGAAGATCGTCAAGTTGACAAAATCGAAGGATAATACTCATAAAATTGAGAAGCAGAAATCCAAGAAATATACGAAAGTGCACAGCGGTCATCAGAATCACGTGGGAGAGAAGGAGAATATCCGAAATGACTATATATACGACAAGCTTCCTAAGCAGGTCCCAGAGCCGACCGTCACGTACAAAGAACGAGATCTCATGTCAGAAATGGCTATTTTGTACGAGTTTTTAACTAGGGGAATAGACGCGGAGGACGTAGAGTATTTGAGAAGAAGTTACGAAGCTCTATTGGCGGACGATACTCAAGGTTACTGGTTGAACGACACGCATTGGGTCGACCACCCGCCGACGGATGTACCGAGCCCTGCGAAAAAGAGGAAACGGGACGAACTCCGATTGCACGCGAGTGGGAGCGCTAGAACGGAAGGATATTACAAAGTTGACATCAGGGAGAAGGCTAAGCATAAAGTAAAAAAATTAGATATGTGATATCATTTACAAGATGCTCGTTTTTTTTTTTTTTTTTTTTTTTTTAGAAAATTTAAAGTTTCAGACGTGCATATATCGTTTTAATATACTATTTTTTGTCAGTTGACATCATGGAGAAGATTAAACATAAAGTACAAAAATTAGACATACCATTTACAATATACTCATTTTTCTAAAGAAAATTGAAAGTTTTAGACGTACATATATCGTTTTAATATACTACTTTTGGTCAGTTGACATCAGGGAAAAGGCTAAACATAAAGTAAAAAAATTAGATATATATTATTTACAAAATGCTCGATTTTTTTTTAATTTGAAGTTTCAGACGTACATATATCGTTTTAATATACTATTTTTTGTCAGTTTTATGAGGAAGAAGGCTAAACATAAAGTAAAAAATTAGAAATATCATTTACAAAATGTTCATTTTTCTAAGAAAAATTTGAAGTTTCAGACGTGCATATATCGTTTTAATATACTATTTTTTGTCAAAATCTTTTGTCAAAATAGGAAGGCAGCAAATAATTTTCTTGTTTCTTTTCTTTGTTCTTACAGCATCATTATGCTCAAAGCATACAGCGCAGCAACGACGTGGAGGACAGCGGCGGCTCTTACATCGGTGGTGATGGCGTGATGAATGGTCCAAAGAATAATTCTAAAGCGTTGACCGGCAAGATGCAGGCGTTGTCGCGCGAGGCACGAAGCAATCAACGTCGGCTGTTAACAGCTTTCGGAATTGACACGGACAGTGATCTCCTTAAGTTTAATCAATTAAAGGTAGAATACGTAATTCAACATCTATTGATAATATCGCCGATGATTCGTGTACGTTCTTCCTTTAACAAGTGAATCTCTCGTGTTCCAGTTCCGTAAAAAACAATTGAAATTCGCTAAATCTGGTATTCACGATTGGGGCTTGTTTGCCATGGAACCAATCGCGGCCGATGAAATGGTCATCGAGTACGTTGGACAGATGGTTAGACCGGTTGTGGCCGATCTACGAGAAGCTCAATACGAGGCCACGGGAATCGGTAGTTCTTACCTCTTCCGCATCGATTTAGATACTATTATCGATGCGACAAAGTGCGGCAATTTGGCGAGGTTCATAAATCACAGTTGCAACGTGAGTTACTTAAGATTATCCATTTTTTTTAATCTTGACTGGCTGTATATATATAATTCTGTATGCATGTGAAAAAGAGAAAATTTTAATCTGAATTGAAATTTGATGACTGGAATTTTTCACTTATAACGAAGCGCAATATTATAATTAATCTCGAAGTGAGAGAGGCAGAGGTAATATATATTTTATTGTAATTATCATATATCTTTTTGTTTTTAGCCGAATTGTTACGCAAAAGTAATCACGATCGAAAGCCAAAAGAAGATCGTAATCTACAGTAAACAACCGATAGGAGTTAATGAAGAAATTACTTATGATTATAAATTTCCATTGGAGGAAGACAAAATTCCTTGCCTTTGCGGAGCTCCTCAATGCCGTGGTACCCTCAACTGAATCATTCATTCTTTTTCCTGTCTTCTACACTTCATCATGCCCTACTCATATTTTTGTAAATATTTCCCCATGTAAACATTTTATAAAAATGCAATGGAAAAATGCTAAATTATGTTAAGATGCGTTCTTCCTCCTTTACTATGAGACCCCCTCTGTGATTTCGACATTTTGGCAAAGCGAGATAGATGTATCAATTATATTACACTACACCGTGTGTGTTAGAATTGTTTTGCAGCGTCTCACTTTTGTATTTATCGTCGATCGCTAGATATGTTAACTTGATAGATGACATTAACAGAGATACAGCTGAGATTGTATTTAGTGCAATCATACTTGCAAATTATAAGCAATGTAAATATTCTTTGTGTATTATATACAGAGTGATTTTCAATTGTACGTCGATAATTTAGAGTGAATTCGAAATGTAAAATGAGAGAGGAATGTATGAACATAGGTTTAAGTTTTATTTTCCAAATTATAATAAAAATTTAAGAAAATATATTAAATATTATATCATTTCATTTAAAATAACATCTAAAAATACTTAATGCAAATTCGCTTTTTAGATTAATAAAATATAAATTTAATTATTACAAATATAATTAAATATATCTATTAATGCAGATATTTTATTATATGCATAATAATAATGTTATACATTCTACGTCATTTTTTATTTTGTTTCTCTACGAGAGGTATCTTATAAAGTTAACAGATTAGCGTCACAGCGCATTCGAAACTCTGCTTATACCTGCTTATAATTTTTTATCGGAAAAGGCATTCTCAAAAAAATAATTTCAGAAAGAAAACTACAGAGAACCATAACCTCTGTACACTTTCGCGTTTTCAGCGCTCTAAATAGCGAAACACGCATTTAGGTTTCCTATCCTTTCTCGCAAATTCTAGGGAATTTCAAAAAATTACGATTGCCTATTCTGTCGCGAAAAGAGCAGGTAACCTAAACGACAGTTTTTCAAAATTCCCTAGAAACCGTCGAAAAGGGTAGGAAACCTAAAAGCGTCAAAACTGGTCAACGACCAGTCAAGACGGTGTTGAATGCGGTATTACAGGTTATGATTCTCTGTATTTTTCCGTGATTGTTGTTTTCGAACGTATTTTCCAATAAACAGATATAATCAGAGTTTCGTATATGTATATTGTGACGTGATTGCACGGAAAATAAACTTTCAATCAAATTTTTCTTTAAAAAGCGCTGAAATTCTTCGGATGTCAATGACAGATGGTAAACTTTTCCCTTGAGTGTTACAAGAGGTTATCCAAATTAATTGCGAATAATCTATTATCGTATCAATTCGGCATCATGGCAGACCGCCTGACACAATTGCAAGACACTATAAACCAGGTAATGCAATTTTTTTTCTGTTTTACTGCTTCCTTTATATTACTATTAACTATAATGTTGTTAACTAACTCAACTGTTGATCTTGTGATAGCAAGCGGAGCACTTTTGCAACAGTGTCGGTATCCTACAGCAGTATTCTACGCCCAGTAAATTTCCTGGTTTCGATCGCATCGGCACCCCGCAGCCACATCAATCTCAAGAAGGTTTTTACATTTTTCGATGCATATTGATAACACAACTAATATGAAACAAACGTGTAGATTACAAATTGTTCATCTGTTTTCAGATTATGCCGCCTTATTTGCAAATCTCATTGCAAGGTGCGCCAAAGATATAGACACGCTAATTGAGAGTTTGCCGAGCGAAGAGTCGTCGCAGGAGCTGCAGGTAGACAGTCTCCGCAGACTCGAGCAGGAGAATCAACAGGCTGGCGAACAGCTGGAGGAGGTGGTGAGGCAAGGTGAGGCGCTTCTTCAGCGAATCCAAGCGGCTCTGCAGGATATCGCGCAAAGCCAATTGGATATGCAGAATCCCACGTCGACGACTGTAATCAACATGAATCTTAGCACTACCAATATAAATATAAAACAAGAGAGCCTCAGTTCTATAAATACCGTGCCTTCAAGTAATACACATCAACTGTCAAATCCTTCACCCAATTCAATAAATCAATGACATATTTATGATTTATTGTAAGGCTGTTATATTTATTGTTTGCTAGGAACTTGTAAAGCAGTTTCGACCAGTCTGTAAAATTGATACGTCAAGTACGAAGGATAACTATTATTACAACTACCTAATTGTATAACATTTTATTAAAAGTATTGAGACAATAATGGAACATTAATTTGCAATGTCAGTATTTTTTAGTATAAGTATTATAATAGTATAAGTATAATTAATATAAGTATTAGTAGTATAATTACTTGTATTTGTATCAAAAGTATAAATTTGATAATATAAAATTATTTACGTGTATTAAAATTGAAGTTCAGAAACGATTTCTCAATCACTGAAAAGAAAAATATTTTTGTTATCGAGATCTGTATATGAAAAAGCTAAAATTTATTATATTAATTTTTTTTTGTACTATCATAATGTTAATACGTATTAATATTGTGATAGTTGTACAGATTTTTATTTTGCAGTTTAGCAGGAGCTCAGTATGAGCTCTTTAGAAGATATTGTATATTAACCAATTTGTATTTATAACTCTACCGTATATTTTACAATGTATGTTAATTATTCATATAATGTAAATGAAACAAATAATGGGGAAATTTTTGGAACTGCAATCCTTCGTATTTTATTTTTGTAAATCCATATATTCATAAAATATAGTTCATCTATTTATTCTACTTAAAATTACTTTAACATTTTATTACTTTTCGTTGAAGTGGACATATTACTATCGCATCCAATGCATGATTGTGTCATATTCGATGCTAAATTCATATATGTTCATATGTAATATTATGTGCTTTTTCAAATTGATTTAAAATTAATGACATATCGTATTCTGATTTACAAATCACTTAAATAAATATGAATAAATTGATGTCATTATAAAAAATTATTGAAAGATGTTGCGAGTATTGATTCGTAAGCCTTATTGTAAAATTTTAAAATCTTACAATCATGCGTTTGTGCAAACTCGACAGTTAGGCTATACCAGGTAATTACATTGATATATCAGAATTTTAAGTGTAATGTTAAATATTTAATCACAAAATATAAAATCAAATTATAAATTTGTGAAATATATCCATATTCAAATTTAATTTGCTAGAACGTACAGTGTAGTGTCCATTTCTACTTGATCCTTTTTACTATAACATATTTAATTCTATCGAGTTATAATGTATTATTTTATAAAAATCGTGTAGCTCTCTCTCAACGCGAAAAAAATCGGGAAGTAGCGATTGCGGTCAAGCAGATGAGGTGTGTACCGATAAGCCGATAAAATGGCCGAGCGGAAACAGGATCAGTTTCGATTTCCACGAAGAAACCGAAGCTGCGATGAACAAACAGATCAACGTCGAGCTGACGGCGTTTTATTATTATTTGTCAATGGCACAATCCCTTTGTTCTCCTCGTCCATAGTTCTATATTAGTTTTCAAATTTATTTTTAAGTATTTTCTTATTTAGATTATTTTGTTTAAAGCGCTTGTAGGTCGAAAATTGTCGCTATATAACATACGCATAACATGCACGATATAAATTGAATAATTTCATTGTTATCTCGTAATTTATAATTTATGTCTCGTATGCAGGCCGCATATTTCGGCCGCGTGGACGTCGCTTTACCCGGCTGCGAGTCATTCTTCATGCAGATGCATCATGAGGAGTATCAGCATGCCTTGAGATTTTTTAACTACGTAAAAATGCGAGGCGGCAAGGTGCATTTGTGCGCCTTGCCACCGCCGGACGATCAAGACTGGAAATGCCCGTTGCACGTGTTCAAAGTATATAATAAATATTTTTTGAACAGTCGAGCCTGAATTGCAATTTAAAAGAATTTTAAACAAACGTAATATTTTAAGAAGTATAATCCCTGTAAGAATGAAGCTGGATGCACAATCAAAGGGAACAGAAAATAAGAATTTCAACCTATCAGAAACAGCTGAGTACATGGTTTCTAATAGATTGAAAAGTTCGATCTATTTCCTATTCCCTAATTTTTTTAATTATATATCCTGCAGCTTTAATAAGATAATTTTCCATATATTTAATGTAAGAGGCTGATCAGGGTTTATAATAAGTTAATTAATGCCAATTTTGTCTACGTAAATTTTTTGTAGACAGCTTTGCAGCTGGAAATCGAAGTCAGTAGAAAACTGGTCGCGGTGAACGTTGTAGCGGAGAAGCACGGTGATCTGAACGCGAGTGACTTGATCATCACCGGCTTCATGGAAGATCAGATGAAAAGCGTCAACGAATTGGGGAGATTAACGACCGTGCTGTCGGGCGTTGGCGATCAAGCGCTGGCGCGATTTCTGTTTGATAAGGATCTGCTCGAGAATTACGTCACGTCCGGTTTCAATGTTCTGAGAAATAAATCCCAGCTAAGAAACAAATAGCTCCATATGTCCTCTCTTATTGTTTTCGATGAACATATAGAATATTACTTTTTTGTAACTTATTGTAAAATATTACTTTTGTAACTTATTGTGGTTCTTATTCTTTGACTGTATAATCCATGCATTATTTTATCAAATTTTTCGAAAAATATTTCAGGAAAAATTTCTATGGGTCAAAATAAATCACATACGTCTATTTCTACCAAATGGTGGATTAACTTTGATCCAGGTTTAACGTACTTTGTATCTTTTTCTACTTTTAAGAATTAGAAAAAGATAAAGAGTAATAAAAAACACGTGATTGAAGTTAATCTACATTGAACATCATCCGAATCCGCGCTCTGCTCGTCCCGATTGGTCGAATTCCGAATCTCGAGAATTACGCGATTCTCGATCTCGCTCCCTCTCTAACCCTCGCTTCGATATTTAATGAAAACGCACATTGTTGACATTTATATGACACATACGAATGGAGACGGCAGCATGGCCGCCACGGGCGCCACAGTCTTGGACGTCGTTGATTAGTTGGACGAACGACAAGGGGGGTCAAGGTATTTAATCAGGGTTGAGATTGCTCACTGCTGACAGTGCACGTTAATTAGTCGCGTCTCAGCACCATTAAGTTCGCGAGCAACCGAGATTCGCGCACCCGCTGCCACGTACTTACTTCCGGAACGTCGGACGATCCTTGTGTGTCTTTCCGAATTTTTTTTTCTCTTTTTTTCCTGTACATAAAATAATCTCGCACGACGCGAGAATCTGCGATAAGATACGTGAATCCCCCCCCCCTCTCTCCTCCCCTCGATTCCCTCCGTCCGGATCGCGGATGCAATTTGGCCTGTCGAAAGTTCCGTTCCGCGAAAAAAAAAAAAAAAACGTAACCTTCGCTGTTCGCATAACCAATTTCGAGGGTCTCAAGGAGTGAGATTTGCGCGCGCGGATTTCGCTGAGAAGGGACGGACTAGAGAGAGCGACGACAATAATAAGTTTCACTCTTCGCTGCCGGGTAAGTTTGAATGATGGCGAGCGATCTGTCGAGCGGTTGCACGGAGACGATCGACCTGGACGACGAGAAGGAGGAGGGCGAGATCTCGCTGGAGGACGTCAGCTCGTCCGAGGAGGGCGGGATGGGCCACTTGACGAGCAGCTACATCATTGGCAAAACGCGCATGTGTCCCGACTGCAAGTCCTGGGGCGAGTGCAGGACCTGGTGCAACGCGACGTATCACAAGAGCCAGGGCAGGCGAGGTAAAGCCATGCTGCGTCGGCCCCTTCGTATCCCTCGTGTCCCGAGATACCCTTTGATTATTGTTGCTGCAATATGTTCTGCATCTACCTTTGCCTTGAATCTTTCATTGATTATGAGTCGAATATAAGAAATTTTATTTTTTATTAGTGGAATTATTCTTGAAAAACGCTTCTTTTTCTTTTTTTGACCACAATTTGCACTTGCGTGTTTGACGTTAAGAGATCCGAAGACATTTCCTTGGATCTTTCTCAGTTTATTTATTTACCTGTATTGATTTTGAGATTTTTGAGATATATATAAAATTATATATTATATATGTATATATTAATTCATTAATTAATATATATGTATATATATATATATGTATATTAACAAAGAAACACTAATGCAATTGTTATGATTTTGCAACGGAGATGTATTATTGATATAGTTTCCTTTGATTATTGTTGCTGCAATATTTTGCTTCTACCTTTGCCTTGAATCTTTGATTATGACATAATCGAATATAAAAATTTTATGGAATTTCCTATCAGTGGAATTATTCTTGAAAAACACTTCTTTTTTTTTACCACAATTTGCACTTGTGTGTTTGACGTTAAGAGATCCGGAGACATTTCCTTGGATCTTTCAGTTTATTTATTTAGCTATATGGTATATTGATTTTGAGATATATATAAAACATTTTGGAAATATATATACTAACAAAGAAACACTAATGCAAGTGTTATGATCTCCCAACAGAGATGTGTTATTAATATAATTTCCTTTGATTATTGTTGCTGCAATATGTTCTGCATCTACCTTTGCCTTTAATCTTTCATTATGATTATGACATAATCGAATACAAGAAATTTTATGGAGTTTTCTATTAATGGAATTATTCTTGAAAAAAAAAAACTTACTAATCTGAGCATATAATATAGAAACGTGTTTTTCACTGGATAAACGTAAATGATCAGAATAATTCCACTATGTATTTTGTTTTAATCAAGTAGCAGTTAATCTTATTTTATAAGATCCAGTCAAAGGGAAGGAAAACCGTCACCATATCAGAGAGACGGGATACGCCGCGACAAAGCACACGGCGTCGACGTTGCAGGAGAAAAACGACGACCTGGTGCCGATCTCGAGCGACAGCGACATGGAAATTGTCGGTCTCACGGACACGTCCAATCGGAAGGCCAAAGTGAAAAAGAAAAAGCGAAAGAAAAAATACGAGCCTCTACCTCTCACCATCGACGATTTGATCTCTCCGTCCACCGACCTGATGTCTATAGCCCCGGATATCAGCTCGATTAAAATATACAGAGAAGTGGTGAGGGAAGTAAGTCCGGTTCACAGACCGAGCGGCAGATCGAAGATGATCTCAAGATCGCCGATCCGGAGATACAAGTCGCCAGTGGTAACACGGTCGCTTCAATCGTCCCGATCGCCGCTGAACAACCATTCCAGGTCACCGATACTGACGAAGAGAAACACCCCGCGAAAGGTCAGGTCGCCGAAACGTAGCCTGCGGCGTCACTCGCCCGTGAGAGCGACAGCGAAGAGGCCGCCGTCGAAGCTGAGCACACCGCCGTCGAAGCCGAGCTCGTCACCGTCCACTCGTTCCTACGCCAACAGAGACGGCGACGTGACGCGGTTGTTGAAGAAGGTGCGGCATCTGGATTCCATAGGCGCTCACGCGTCGCAGCCGAGCGTCGGTCGCGGTAAGGAATCGTCGTCGTTGAAGGAGAAACTATTCTCGTCGAATATACTGAAGAGATCCGACAGCGACGATCACGCGATACATCTCAAGGGAAAGTCGAAGATCAAGTCCGAAACGGTCAACGACGCCGACGACGAGGACGATCTGGCGTTGCTGCGACAGAAAGCGTTGGAAACGAAGCAGAAAAAGTCTAACAGATACTCGGACCATCCGGCAGACGTGGAGTCGGAGAGGAGATTGGCTGTGAATACCGATGACGACCAGGACGAGGAGGCCCTGCAGCTGCGCATGATCGCGCTTCGCTCGGCGGTCATGAAGAAGCACCAGAATCGGGTTCGACGCGGCATCAAGACCAAGAGATCCACCCGCAGCGAGAGCCCGTTCGGCACGAGTTTCCTCGACGACATACCCGTGCCCAGCGACGAGCTGCTGAAGTTCGCGTCGCCGCCGCGCACACCGTCGCTCACCGACAGCAATCACATCGAGGACATGGACCTGGACACCGATGTCGAGCGGGAGAAGGAGAAACTGCCGTACTCGCCGACCGACAAGATCACCGAGAACGTACCTATCGACACAGCGTTGCTCGGTATCGAGCCGTCCGACGTGTCGTTTATCAACGTGAACGAGACAGTCGGTAGCCCGGTCTTCGATGACACGCAGGACGAACTCGCGGCGTCGGGCGGCGAGTTCACGCCTTATAACTATAACAACACTTACTTGCCCTTCCAGTCACTACACGCCAGTCCAAACACGCCGCAATACTATGCGCATTCGCCATCGCAGTACGTCAGCGAGACCTTCCATCCGGACTTGAGCGATGCGTCCGGAAAGGGACGTCTCGAGACTCCGCACGGCGACGGTATCGTTTGCGGCCTAATAGACGGAATTTGCTGCCAGGAAGGGATTTATTCGTCGACGAGCGTGTCGGACCCTCTTTTAGTATCCAAGGATCTTCTCGCGCCTCCCGCCTGTCCCCACGGCACTTTCGCTTCCTCGTTTCAGATGCCGCAAATCGCGGAGCAGCCACCTGCCAACAACGACGGTACTGTATTTGTGAATGTGGACACCGCATTCGGAAATGACATGTCCGTCTACGAAACGCAGACGGATGCCCCCGCATATTCCGTCGCGGCGATAGCTCCGACAGCAATGGGATACGCCGAGTCAATGTCGCCTAACGAGTCGATGGTAACGATCGACGATCTTCCGGAGACTGACGCGGATCCGTTGAACCCTCTCGTTGCCGACGACCGAAATTTACCGGCCACGGAATACATTCCAAAGGAAGCAGCAGCGCCGTGTCAAGCTGCCGCGGAGGAAACGTTGCGGGAACCGCTGTACATGCAGGGTATCCCGGATGTTACCAAGGACACGAATAAGATACCCACGTTGATCAACAGGACGCTGGTGCCCGCGCCGATTCTCAAGTCGAACAAGCGGCTGCGGCAGTGCCTGAAGAAGCGCGAAACGGCGCCGCAGCCGGAGCCGACTTTCAAGAACGCCGAGATGCAGCCGGTGACCGTCTCCGCCGCGGACGCGGCGAGCAGCAGCAGCAGCAGCGTCTTCAAACCGATAAAATTGCAAGTGGCGAAAAAATCCGCGTCCGTATTGTCGACGCTCGCCACATTCGACAGTTCGGCGAGCGAGTCCTTGGATCTCGTATCGGAGGATCAAGGAGATCAAGGCGGCTCGCTCGAAACGGAGAATCACGAGACGGCTGAGTTGAGTCCTCCCGAGATCGCTGATACGCAGGGGGCAGCGAGTGGTGGTAAGGCTGCTCCAGCGACAAGGGACAAGAAGCGGAAACGCACCAAGAGGAAGAGTTCCGACACCGCGCACCGGTTGCTTGAGAGTGCAAAGAATCCGTGTTCGGATGCTGGTGTACATAGAGACGCAATTGCGGATGCGTCCACTTCGGATCACGTTGCAATCGAATCCGGTCAGAGCGGGAGCAACGGTAACGCTGCGCAGGAGGAGACTTCGACAGGAAAATCGCCGATACAAAGTATCGCTGATGCTCAAGAGTTTGTCAACTCCGGTGACAACGTCACGAAAACGTCAGAAAAGAGAAACACGGAAGAGAACGGTCGCGCAACATCGTCAACGTTCGTCGAATATTTGCAAAAGGAATCCCGCCATTGTTTATCAACAAACCCCGCCGCGACAGACCACTCCGAGTCCGGCACAGTTGACAAAGTCACCGATACGACGAAACACAATAGTAGGAGACAAAGCGTCGACGAGGACGAGGACGAATTGCGAGCGATCCTGTTGGCTTCTTTAAAACGGGCGAAATCAACAGACGCGAGCAGTCCTCCAGCTGTTCCAACAGCTGTTGCTCCCGTTGCTCCCACAGTTGCTCCGGTTACAAACTCTGCTGCAACGAGTGTCCAGAGCACAGCTGCGCTGAAAACTGCGGCGGGTGCTGCCATGCCGTCGGTGGCTAACGCGACGTGCACCACGGCGGGCAACAACGCTCCGTCGTTGCCAGCGAAGCCGTTAACTTCATCGGAAGCTGAGAAGAAGAAGATTAATGACGCGTCGGTCTCGGTGCAGAATAACGGCAGGAAAAGAGGCGGCAGCTTGGACGCGGCAAGGAGCACGCCGAAGAAAGTGCCGAAGAAAGCGCTCACGAGCACGAGGGTGGTGAACAACGCCAAGAAAGCGCTCACGAGCACGAAGGTGGTGAACAACGCGAAGAAATATCAGAACATGATTGTTCAGAGGAGGCTGAATCTACGGAAGCTCGATAACAGCGCGAAGCCCAACGAGATCGTGTGGCCCAACGTTGGTGGCGCGTCGAAGATATCGCCGCACGCGTCCGACACTCAGCGATTTGTGATAAGTTTAGGCTCCGACAGCACAGACGACAGCGAGTCCGCGGACGAGAGAGACGCGCCCGCGCCTGCTCCCGTCGCGGAGAAGCCTCAGGCGCACCAGGAGATCCCCGCCGACTTCGAGAAGAACTTGAACAAGTTTCTGCGCGAGATGAGAAACGAGCAGGAGCAATCCGCGGCGAAGTCGTCCGGTTCGTCCAGCGGTTCGCAAGCGACAAAGCGAGGAGACGTGCCGCAAGTGGCTAACGGCTCGTCCAATGTGCACACGCCACTGGTAAGGCGATTGCGTATTATTTTTTTTTTTTTTATGCGAGTAATTTGAGACAGAGAGATTAATAACGTCTGCACGCAATTACGAGGATTTATTATCTGAAGATTAAACTGACCGTGTAGAAACTTTTCGTACTTGTTCTGCAGACTTTTCTATTTTGTTTACAGGCCGTGAGGCATCTTCCCGCGTCGCAGCAAGAGGAGTATCGTCGCTTGAAGCAGCAGATCTTGGAGCGCGAAAAGTTGAAGCTGCAAAGAAAGGTGGCGAGTAACAATAGTCATAATGGTAGTGGTAGCAGTAACAAATTGTCAAACGCCAACGCGGCGAGCTCGCCAGCAAAATCCTCGCTACCGTGCGAAAAGAAAGCGCATGTTAAACCAAATCAGGATAAGTTGAAAACGCCAGAGGTAAGTCCTCAGGAACCGTCAACGGAAGTCGGAAGGAAGAGCGACGACGCGACGAGAGGCGTGTCGGAGTTAAACGTATGTCCCGTGTCGGCTGACAATCTCTCGGCGAGTGTCTCAAAACATACGAACGTCGTGCAAATCAAGAGTGGTAAGAAGGTAATACCGAACAATCTCAGCATCCGAATTACCAACGTCACCGCCGCGACTCAGCCCGGCGGTAGAACGGTCGAGAATTCGCGTGAGAAGCAATCTGCGAGGGACAAACCGCAGCATAGGGCTACCTTGAGAACGTTAAGTACAGACGAGATAAATCTTAAATATATGCAAGTACTGTTGAAGCAAGACACGGTCGAGAGAGTCGTCACTATAAGCGAGAAATCGGCCTTGCAACGCGACAGCACGACGGCGGGCGTCGATCGAGGTGAAACTCTGGCCTCCGAGCCTGATGTTAATCGGGCAGAAATTCTAAACGAGAAAAATGTAAATAATGTAGATGGCATCGATACTAGTTGTTTTTCTAACGCGTCTACCGTGAAACTTTCGGGAAATTCGTCCGCGAGCCGGCAAGAGGACACCACGATGGAGACCACAATGACGCTCTCGCAGTACGAAGCGGAACGCCAGCGAGAAATTGAGCGTGATACCTCAACGGCTGTACTTGCGGACAATGGCGGCAGCAGCAGCAGCAGCAACAGCTCTCCAAAATCGGACACAGCTGCTGACGACAATGGTAATCCAAAAGACGTTTGGAACGCGTTTAAGAAGGACGTTAAAGCGGAATTGAATTCCCTGATGAGTCTTCCGAAAGTGGAGCGAGAGCGATACCTGAGAGAGACCGAGCACAAATTGGTTGCCAAACGGTAAATTACACATAATAATTTTACGGCGAAACAACGAATAACGCGCAACAATGCTTCGATATTAAATTATGTTATGTATACGGTGCAGGTACATGGTCTTAGATCATTTAGCGGAAATGTCAGGGAACCTTCGTCAGTGGGATATGGAGAAGGACGTGCAGACTATCCTGGCCGGCGAAGTGAGAAAACTGAAGGAGCAACTGAAGGTAGCCGAGGAAAGATTGCAGCAGCAGCGCGAGCGCGTTAGCAGCATGGGCCCGAAGGTTTCGACCGCACGTCAAAAGATCAATACTGGCCAGCGCGAGTGCTTCAAACTATCGGAAGTTTGTTCGACCCTAGGTAACCGACTCATGGGGAAAAACTACAAGTACGCAAGTATAAGAGCCACCAAGATGCATGTGGCATACATATTTAACATATAATGATTTAGATTAACTTGTTAAATTTATCGTATACTCTTAAAAGTAAAGAAATAAATTCTTTATATTCTCTTATAATATATTTTGATTATGAAGATTGAAAAGAAATAAATTCTTATATAATATTTTCTTATAATATGTTTTGAAATAAATTCTTATATTCTCTTATAATATATTTTGATTATGAGGATTGTTCTTTTAGGTTGCCAGAGGCGGTAACTCAACTCCTAAATGATAAGCTCAAGGAGGTCGCTAATCATACCCGTCAGTTCACCAAGAAGAAGCGGCTCCAATCTAATGATATTTCTGAAAATTCCTATTCTAGTTCGTTGCAAGAAATCTCAGACTCGTCTAAGGACTCCGAGGAGAATTTGTCGTTGCAAGAACAGCCAACGAATGGCGCGGCTGTGATCGATGAGGCGGGATCGAAGAGCGATACTTCTCGCTTGACGCAATCTAATCAAGATAAAAGTCCGCCGATACCGGAAACCTCGTTGGATTTCTCGATACCGGAGAATAGAGAAGAAACTTTAGCGAATACGCCAAATCATAACGAAGACGTCGCGTCCCTTAATCGTGATAGCGCGTTATCCTCTGAACCAAAGCTGTACCAAAGTAGTTCGACAAAGCAAAATGACGAGCACACGGAAGGAAGTAGAACGGACGAGTCCGAGCCCGCTGTGTCTTCAGAGCTTAAATCGTCAGCGACAGATTCTTCAAGTCAAAAACGCAATGAACAAAATAATAAAAAAGCCTCGACGCAACTACCATCGTCATCGCCAACACCATCGTCATCGACCGCAACGACCACGACAGATGTAACAACGACAAATGTAACAACGATGACGACGACGACGATGAAGATTGCACCTTATGTATCGATATTGACGCACTTAAAGAAACCGAGGTGAGTGTTCCCTTTTTCGAAAGATGGGTCACAATACTCGATCGTTCACTGTCTGTGAACTGTGCTGAAAATCTTGAGGATTTTTGTGGTTTCTGTTACTCTTCTCGCCAGGAACATCAACCCCCATGGAATTCTGTGTCCGTACGAAATGCAGGGCATTTGCAGAGACGAGGATTGCCAGTACATTCATCAGTCGAGGAATCAAACCTGAAATAACACATTACATACTACCGAACATACTCAACATAATATACGTAAGGTGGTTCTAATTTCTCGTCAAATGTGTCAATGTGGATCGCACATTTTATGTACTGATAAGGCGTCAATTCGTTAGATATAAACTCACGCGTTTAGTTCCTTGGCTATTTTAACTTTTAACTAATTATTTACGATACATGTGTATATATTACATATAAGATAGAATCGCGTAACTATTATCTTTCTTAATTAGGAATATAATCGTATGATCGTAATAATCGTTTTGTACATACAAAAAGTAGTTTTAATCGTCTCTTTGAACCGTATGTCTTTGATTTCGTATTTGCAGGTATCATCGATTATCCTGTAGGAAGTAAATATATCGATATAGGCGGGATTATGCGGAGCCAACACCTGAAGATCGGTAAGTTGTCTTCATCCATGGCAGGCTCTAGTGCGCAATATTGAAATTATTGTTTTATTTCGGAAAAATCTTACATTTTACGTAAGATGTCTCTCCCCCTTTTTTTTACATATATATATAAAAAGTCGTGCTACTACGGGATTTCGAGCGGTATCCGTACTTTACCAAAAGTTCAAAGAAAAAAAATTTCTATCACAGTGTATATTTTTTACAATTGTAAGAAAAAAAAGTGTCATAAACTGCAAGATCAACCAGTGTGGTAAAGATAGAAGAAGAATCTCTATCGACCATACTAAAAAAAGAAGAACTAAGATTGAAAAGAAGAGAAGTTCTGCAATTACGGATCATCAAATGGACGATCAGTTACTTTTTCTTCGTACTTCGATATAAGTTACCTCATATATTATGAATCTTGTACCTGTATAATAAAAGTTGAATATTTTTTTCTTATCTAATGTTAAAATTAATTACATATATCGGCCCTCCCTGTCTCATGTACTATACCCCAGTCTGTATATAACTTTCTATAACTATTATCTTTCTCAGTTAGGAATATAATCGTATGATCGTAATAATCGTTTAATTGTTCCATTTTAAATATAAATTTTTAAATTTTACATATATCGGCCCTCCCTGTCTCATGTACTATACCCCAGTCTCTATATAACTTTCTATAACTATTATCTTTCTCAGTTAGTAATATAATCGTATGATCGTAATAATCGTTTAATTGTTCCATTTCAAATATAAAACTTTTTAAATTTTACTCTACAAGATTAATTCTTTTCTCTCTTTTTATTCGCCGTATTTGGTGCCGGGGAAAGGGCCCTGAGTTCTGTGTTTGTGCCAAGGTAATCTGCCTGTAACTCTAAGTTCGTCCCAACGTTCCACCCAGGCCTTCGGACATATGGACGTGAAAACATCTTTAAACCACGTGCACGCCTCGTGACCTTCGCCCAAAATATGCTGACAGCGATAAAAATCGGTGTACATCACGAAGCACCTCTGCGTCTGATTTTGTTGCTGGAATCTGTAAAAGGATGACGGAGATGTCAGGAGAAATATTATCCTCGAATTGATTTTGTTGCTGAAATCTGTAAATGGATGACGTAGATGACAGGAGAAATATTATCCCCGAATTAATTACGAATATCTCAATTACATGTACCTCGGGTCATTGCCAGGAGAAGTTAGTCCAATTTCACGCAATTCCCCATCGCCTCGAACCTCTTCCTTTCTGAGACAAGGATCATCTTCATCTACAAGGATACTTATCTTTTTCTTCTTGTCGCCCGTTTCTTGCTTTCGTGGATTATCTACTTTTTCCCCCATTCCCTTTAAACGTCGCAATCACGTGTGCTTTACGATATTAATAATTCCGTTATATATTTTAAATCCCTCTCTTTAAAAAATGTTTAGTGCTCCTCCTTCATTTTTGAATTTTCTCTCGCTGCTTTTCGATTGTTTAAATTTTCGCTGTTATATATATACGGCGATTATAATTAAATTAGCGTCTTTATTGACAGGAAACCGAACGTATAAAGCAGTACAAAAAGATTTCTTAAAAATAGCATACGATACGCAACGCATAATTAATCACAGCTAACGTAAGGCCATTATCTTCTACCTCTGTGATGTTGAAGCGTTTCCCCGCAACATGTAGATCAAATAATGTAAATCATTTCAGGTAACGCACACAGTATGTGGTAGCAGCATATCGTTTTTACAGGAAGAAAATTCTGTTACAAATTGTGAGCTATGTGTATACAAGATACAAGCGCTAACGACTAATGAATCGCATAAATCAAGCATAGATTTAGCTCCCCGGCGAACACATTGTGGTAAACAAATAAAATCTCTAATGAGATTATTTTTATTATCTTTCAGTATTATATACGCCGAGCAATATATAAATATAATATACGCGCATATATGAGAACGATTCACATAAAAAAAATATGTATATGTCAGTATTGTTCGTTATGAAATTATAAGAACACACGCTTTTATTATTTTCTTGTATAGAAGTAGATATTATCATTTCAGCATATAAAAATGCATATTTTCACGTCTTATGTTCAGTCGTAAGAAATAGAAAGAGAAAAATTCTCTGGTAGAATCTATAAAATTCTAAAACTAGAGTCTGAAAATAACGGAACTGCAAATTTTCAACGTTTAATAACCGTTAAAAAAAAAGCTGCATTTTTTACAACCAATATCTTAATATCTTATCAATCTGACGACGTCTCCAAAAGACCACAGTTATATTCATATCGTTTGTAGAAAAAATATATACATAATTCATCGCTGAACACAACTATGAATATAATTATATCAGAAGTCAACAAGTGGAGAATAATTTTCAGTGAAATTGATTCAAGGTGTAATTTAAAAATACAATATTATAATATCCATCATTGTGTCGAGATGTACAATTTCAAAATACAATATTATAATATCTATCATTGTGTCGAAATGTACAATTTCAAAATACAACATTATAATATGTTGCCTTATTATCCACTTGATACTTCCATTAATAGAAGGCACTATTCAGGTCCCAATATATTAATCGACGTCGGGATGAGGATTACATAATCCTTGCATCCTTCCAATCTCTTTTTCTTCATTTTTTTTCGAATCACATCCAATATACACAATTTCTTAAAATAAAAATGCCTGATATGTTAAGATTAATATTGATAATTGATAATCGATTCTCAAAAGAGAAAGATATGTGAAAATTGTATAAGTAGATCTATATATATATACATATATATATACAGATCTCGTTATGAACGCAGTAATATTTAGTATTATACATTTTCTGATCAATTTGAAGCCAAGAAATATGAGGAAAGAAGCGTTAATGCAGGACACCCTGTTTATATGATGCAACTAGTGAAATGTTTGGCTAAAGATGAGCCAAGAAAATGTTTATCGATAGGACCAGCCTACCTTCGAACGAATAATTCCATCTGACATTTGTGTGACAACGTGACAGCATGAATAAATCTTACATTATAGGCGAGCGCAGACGAATTATCTCAACGACGAGATGTACGGCTGGCAAGTCATGCGCTGTACCGGCTGATAGAGTCTCCTTTGTACTGGACTGGCGGTGATATTATCGTTCGGCCCGAAATTGTACGAGTTGGAATCCCTGGATAAGTCGGCGGTGGCCGTTTCCGCGGGACGGTTCTCCTGGAGCGGCGAATCTCCGTTTCCGACCTGAGACGACTGCGCGGCGGCCTCGTTCCTCTTGCGGAACTTCGTCGAGTACTTGTAGAAGTCCGACATCTCGAACGGCTTCGTCACCTCCCTGTACGGCTGATACTTTCCCGGCTGCACGACCGTGCAGTTCTGCGGCGAGCCCAGCGGCCGTATCGCCACGTTATCGCAGACGTCCAGGGACGGCTTCGATTCGGCCGGTATCTCCAACACCTTCGACCTGGTTGTCGCGGGCTGATCGTAATGCGGATGCGACTGCTGCACCGCGTGCTGCCGCTCCTCGGGCTTGTCCCTCTTGTGACGATTCACGGGGGGGCTCATCGGCGGTGGCGGTCCGACGGCGGTCGTCTGACTGTCTCTCGCGTTCTCGTTAGCGGCAGCCTTGATACGAGCGGGCGGCGGACTCGAGTGATAATGCACGTTCTTGCGCGCGGTGGCCAGATTGTGGTGCGACTGATCCAAGCCCGCGCTCGCCCCCGCGTCCAACGACGTCTCGTACCACTCCTTCTGACGACCCTTACGATTGTTGTTGGCGTACTCCTGGCCCGCGGACGCGTCCTTGCCGTCGTGCGCGTCGTGCGAGTGGCACGACGACTGCCAGGTCTCCACGCTTCCCAACGACTGCGTGCGCAGCAGCATCTTGTTGCTCGTCGGCAGCGTTTGTTGCTCGGACAACGGCAGCAGATGAACGGAGTGATGCTGATAGGACGACGCGGTGACGTTGCTGTTCGACGAGCTCTTCGACGGGCACGCGACGGCGACCGTGCGGTAACGCGAATGCGCGTCCAGATTCGCGTCGCTGGCACTGCTGTGCTGAGCGTTCCGGCGTCTGCGATCCAAACTGCCGAATCTGTCGGGCTCGTCCGTGCTTATCCAGTGAATGTCGTCGTTGTGCCGCACCCAGTAGCCGGACGGCAATTGCGCCTCGATCGACATCGTGCTGCCGCCGCCGCCGCCGCCGCTGTGCCGCGAGGTGTTCTTCACGCAGGACTGTAACGACGAGTCGCGGTCGCGCCTCTGTAAGATCTGCTGGCATTGCGCGCTGTTCTTGTAGTAGGCCTGGTAATCGATGGGCAGGTAGGACGAGCGAAAATCTCTGTCGTAGCTGCTTCTGCGTATGAAATCCACGTTGTCCACCATCACCTGCTTGTGGAACTCGAAGGAATTCAGGTACTGGTGCCTGTGGGCCTGCTGCATCTGATCCTGCAGCTGCTGCTGCTGCTTCTGCAGATGCTGGAATTGACGGTAGCGCATCTGACGCTCGTCCTCGGTGTAGGTGTTCGGCACGTAAGGCCGGTACATTCTCTCGGTGTCCGGATAATGGCCGCGAGACCCGCCGCTACCGTGGGAATACGTGCGCGCGCGATACTGCTCCGGTAAAATGTAGATGTTGTGATTATCGTTGTGATCGTGCTCCACGATCTTGATGCTTGGCTGCTCGACCGGGCTCACGCCGGGATACGAGCCGCTGTGATGGTGATGGCTGCAAACGCTCGGCACGGTCAGCTGCTCCTCGTACCCATGCCCGGCGTGGTAAGTGCTCGATTTGTCCTCGGGTGCCAGGGGACTCAAACTGACGCCAGGTTCATGAAGTATACCTCTTCCAATGGACTTCGGAGTTGTTATCTCATTTCCTGCATTGTACATAAATTATATGTTACAGATTGAAGCTTTATTTTCTAAATTATTCCAAAATTGAAATTAATAATTATTAATTTCAATTTTTCAATATAATTTAGAAAATAAAGCTTTTTATCTTACGCACGTGCACACGCCATACCTGTACTATCTAACGGTGGCCGTGGCTTCTTCGTCCTGTGTTTCACGTTAACGTGTGAATGCGGTTGCGTATTGTAATTTCCCGTGTTCACCGACAACTGAGTTGGCCGCTGTGTTTTACCACGAGACTGCCTAATGAAATTCAGCTGCGTCTCCAGTTCTTGCAGTCTTCGCTGACTTTGCTGATAAGCGAGCCTCTGCTTGCGTCGTGTGGTCTTACTTTCCGTAGAATCATTAATAATACCCAATGCAGCTTCCACAATTCCGAGATGTATTTGCCTCTCCAACTCCAATTCCGACTCCTCCTGCGCATGCAAGCAGACGATAACTCCAATCCAACATATTTGCATCGATTGTTGTACCATTACATAAAAAAAAATCTTTATCTTACAGCATCGGGTGTCTTCAACTTGGTCGTTTTCTGCGGCTGTACAAAGGAAGTGCCCACTTTTCTACGAAAAGCTGGCGGACTTTCGCCGGGCTCCAGAGGTATTTCCGGTGGTAGAACCCCCGTTATCTCCGCCTCCTCCACGCACAGATTTTTCAACTCATTATTTTTTTGGGCAAGCTTCTCTTGCAAGGCTTCTCTGCGCTGACGTAGCCATTGCAGTCTCGCAGATAACGGATTGTCTGCCAAGTCTCCTGGCGCATTTTCGTTTCCTGCCATCACTAGGCAATCGTTAAAAAAAAAAAAAAGTAATTTTAGTCTTTAGTTGTAATTTTAGCAATTAATTACAAAAGCGTTGAAAAGTGCATTATGTTGCTGGTTGTACTTACCCATATTATTGGGTAAAGTATAGCAAATGGGTCAGCTATAATTTTCACGTATATCCTGATCAATGCATCTCGATGGTAACATGTTCTGAACTACGATACCATTTCAGTATTATTTCATAATCATGTAAATTTAAACTGTGTTTCCATATATTTATGTAGATTTGCTCTTACAACAGTAGAAGAACACAAAAGAGAAAGATTTCATAATCAGGATATACTAGACGAGGAGTCATCGTCTTTGCGTGAGTCGAGCATTCCTTCTTCAGATAATCTTCTAGATAAATCAGTAGGGAGTGAAGTAAAATCCCCAGTGAAAATTCCTGGCGTTCCAAGACACTTTACTGTAACAGAGCAAAAAGTTATTTTCCTTAATATACAACAGTCTTCAAAGTGCTCTGGCTTATTCGAAGTTTCCTGACACAAAACACTTAAGACTTCTAATGCTGTTTTATTATTTGTACGCAACTGTAATCCTAATTTTTCTCAACAAACTTTATAAATCGCTCCTTAAATTTCCCTCCTCCAGCGGCTCCCGTTAGCTCTCGTCTCCTATCGGTTTCTACGATAACGTCTAGGTCAGTCTAGGTTAAACGTCACAAAAAAAAAATGCAACTGATAACTTTATCAATTTACGAGGGTCAGCCATTTGCGACTGATTGTGAGATCAAACACGATCAAACACTTGGCTCCAACAACTGTTCGCAATCGCGAAAATTTGTTATAAACTATACGTTTAAACCACATAACATTCGGATTCGGATAATTCTTTCGTTTGTAAACTCGGGCGGTGTGTCATAACCAATAAAGTCCAGCGATTCAGGGCGAGCTGAAGCCGAGCTGACTCGACGCCGAGAATCATTTTTACCATCGGTACTCCCCGGTAAGGAGTTTCAACTGTGCCCACCCGCGGAAGACGTGAAATGCGACGCTCTTTAAAATCCAGCCCACGGAACGGCCAGCGTCGCGCGGACTTTCCGGAGTGCGTAACGCGCGACAGGGGAGGCTCGGCCTCTGGAGGAACGTCGACGACTCGCGAGTCCGAATCACGCACTTTTTGTCAATCACGCGCACTCTTATCAGTCTTATCTCTCTTATCTTCCCTAGGCCAGTTGTAGTACGTACGTAACGCTGTTGACTTTCCCACCAGCCGCGCGTACTCCTACGACGGTAGAAGAGACTCCACTCCCTTTTATCTGCTGGAACGGATTGTTGATTGTTGATGCATAAGCCGAGATGCGAGACGCGAGGCGTGTTCAGTTCAGGCTCGAGCGGGTGCGTTCGGAAAACATTGGGCGCAAGTTTAAACGTCCCCCCTGCTGCACTGGGCGACGAAGCATAAGAGATCTGCTCTTCGTGAGCTGAACTTTTTGCACTTCTCGTATCTTTCTTCTCTCTTTGTCCACTCCGGTTATATGTCTATCTCATTTCAAGTGCAGAAGGTACGACGAAGGGAGTAATCTTGCTGAGAAAATATAGGTGTGTTCCTTTTGGCCGAACGCTTTTCATTATTTCTCCTTTTTTTTCTAGTGACTAGTCCTGTGTCCAAATACCGTATTGGTGCACGCTAGATACGTAAAATTATTACAAAACTATATCTTAATCGATAAAAGTTAACATTATTGTATATTTTTATAGTGAACTTGGATTCCTCGGTATCTTATAATATTCCATTTCTATATCAACTTAATTTAATTTTAATCTCGGGTTATAATAATTTATTCTTTTTTTGATTTTTAAAATTAAAAAGATCAGATAAAAGGTAATTGTTAAACCGAGATTAAAGTTGATCTACATTTCATAAAAATGCGTTTCATTAAGTGTGTAAGATAAAAAACAAATAGCATCATATATATTAATTGTTTGCGCAATTTTATAATTATTTCTTTTTTTTCTAACCTATGTCCAAATACTGTATTGGTGCACGCTATAAATTATTATAAAATAATATATTTTAATCGATAAAACACTCAATGTTAACCTTATCATATAGATTTTTAGCAATTGGACTCCTCGATCGGTATCTATATAATATTTCATTTCTATCAGTATAATTTAATTTTATAAATCTCGGGTTAATTTACTCACTTATTCTTTTTCTGATTTTTTGAATTAAAAAGAGATAAAAGGTAATTAATTGTTAAAGCGAACAGATTTAAAATATATTGATCTACATTGATAGAAATGTTTCATAACAGTACGTGTAAGATAAAAAACAGATAGCATCATAATTGTTTGCGCAATTTCATTATTTTTTTTTCTAATCCTATGTCCAGATACTGTATTGGTGCACGCTATAGCTAGCATACGTAAAATTATTATAAAACAATAAATATATATATTTTAATCGATAAAACACTCAATGTTAACCATATATAACGTATGTACATTTTTAGCGAACTTGGACTCCTCGGTATCTACAATATTCCATTTCTATCAGTATAATTTAATTTTATAAATCTCGGGTTAATTTACGTACTCTTTATTCTTTTTCTAATTTTTAGAATTAAAAATATCAGATAAAAGGTATAATTGTTAAATCTCGAGATTAAAATTGATCCACATTGATAGAAACGTTTCACAATTAATTAAGTGTGTACAAGATAAAAGAACAGATAGCATCACTGTTTGCGCAATGTTAAATCAATCGATATAAGAATATTTATCTTCTTTTTGATTTTTATAAATGATCATGACGCACGAGAATATATCTAGATGCGACACGTGTGAGCGCGCGAGCGCGTGTAGCGCGGCGCGGCGGGTTGGAGGGGGGAGGGGAGCGCCGGCACTTTCTGGCGGCGCGCTGCGCGGCGGCTAGACTGGCGCCACCACGGTGCGGTCTGCGTCCCTGCGTGGTGTTGCCGACTTGCCGCTGCTGGGCGAATGACTTTTTAAAAACGCGCGGTGAGGGAGTGAGGGAGAGCGAGGAAGAGCGAGGGAAAGAGAGAGAAGCGGAAACGCCGCCGCGAACGGCGGAGTCCGGAGTCAACGATCGGAGTAATAAACGTCGCGCGGTAACCGTCGTCGCCGTTTGGACCTCGTCTCGTCGGCGCGGACACGGCGGATATGCGGACGGCGATGACGCGGCACCGCGGGTGCACCGCGTAGTAACCCGCCGCGTGCGGAATCGACGACGCCGCGCGATTGATCGATGCCGTGGCCGCGATGCGCGCCGAGGCCGTGCCGCCCGCGACAGCCGAGACATCGTTAATCAAGCCGTCGATTGACCGAGCGAATAGGCGAGCGTGCGTATTCCGGGGGGGACACGGGGCGGCGCAGCGCACCTTCCCTCGAGCGAGCACGAAGGGCGGATAGAGCAGGATAGAGGAAGAGAGAGAGAGAGAGAGAGAGAGTTATTGGTGGAGGAGGAGGAGGAAGAGGAGGCGGCGGAGGAGAAGGGAGAACGAGCGAGTAAAAGCGAATTGAATTCCTGCGCTCGACGGTGTAACGTACGTACGGTTACCGGAACTGCGGCCCGAGATACCCGACATATCGTCCGTTTCACTCTCCGCTACGGCGGATCGCGGGTGTCCGAGAGAGAGACAGCTTGACTGAAAAGGCGGGGAGCGGCGGGAAGGAAGGAACGAGAGCGAGAGTGAGAGGGAACAATTTGGGAGGGTTAGATGAGGGTGGGAGTACGTTTCGATAGAGCGAGTGCAAGCGCAGCGACGACGACGACGACGACGACGACGAGGAGGAATCCGGAGTAGATATACGGGACCGAGAGAGTGGGACCGATCGGGCGGCGTGCACGCGAGCCGAGCGCGAGGACCGAGAACCGCCGCTCCGCGATGGACGAGTGCATGCTCAACGACTTGTTGGAGTGCTCGGTATGCCTGGAGCGGCTCGACACGTCCAGCAAGGTGCTGCCGTGCCAGCACACGTTCTGCAAGAAGTGCCTGGAGGAGATCGTCAGCACCCACCGCGAGCTACGCTGCCCGGAGTGCCGCGTCCTCGTGGACGCCAAGGTGGACGACCTGCCGCCGAACGTGCTGCTGATGCGCATCCTCGAGGGGATGCGCAACGCCGTGCCGAAGAATCATCAGGCCAAGTCCGCCGCCGCGCTGCCGTCGTCGCGATCCACCGGCGGCACCGCCGCGCCGCAACGGCTGTTCGGCGGCCACCAGGTCGCCCCGGCGCCCATCGTCACCGGCAGCCTCGCGCCCGCGATCGCCTCCGAGCCGGCGGTGCGGCATTCCAACGCCGCCGCCAAGCAGGTGCACCTACACAATCAGGCGTACGGCAGGGCGATCTACGATTACGTCTCCAAGGTGCCAGGGTATGTATCGCACGCATTCGTGTACGTACATTTACGATTTATCGTTGCATTTTCTTGTTTTACCGTGTGAACAACGTTGCTGTTTGTTCTTGCAGCGATTTGAGTTTTAAGAAGGGCGACATAGTCATCCTCCGGAAGAAGATTGACAACAATTGGTATTTCGGGGAATGTGGCAATAATCACGGTGTCTTTCCTCTGTCTTACATTCAGGTATAACGCGAGCGTCTTGAAACGTCGAATGTTCCACCGTCTCGTGTGCCGTGAATTTAAATCTAATCGCAATTTTCTCTATCGCAATTTCCAGGTGATGACGCCTTTGACACCGCATGTACCTCAATGTAAAGCGCTATACGATTTTAGGATGATGAATGACGACGAGGATGGTTGTTTAACTTTTAACAAGGTAGCTTCACATGTCACTTTTTTCTAATTACTCGTCGTATTAATGTATCGCTGTTGTATTTATGCGAAACGAACGTATTCGCAGGGGGAGGTTATCAGCGTTATCAGAAGAGTGGACGAGAATTGGGCAGAAGGTAAACTCTTGGACAGAATTGGTATCTTTCCGCTGGCTTTCGTCGAGCTGAACAGCGTTGCCAGAGCTTTGATGAAACTCTCGACCAAGTAAGTAGAACGGTCGATCAAATATGCTGTGTTTTTTTTTTTAATGAATATACATTAATTAAAGTTTCTTAATCAGTGTACAGCCGGGACCGTCGAGGGTAGCCCCGCCAACTCCGACGAACGAGGAAACCACGCCGTTGATACCGACCGATCATTCGCGTAATGTGCAAACAACAAGTCAGTCCCGACCGCAATGTGTACAGGTACATATTTATTTCTAATCGGAGCGTCTTTATTTATAAATGCAACAAGATATATCTTGATATTGTATTTGCGTAGAACGCCACGTTACAGGTGTCCGATTCCGTCTCAAACGTGTCGTCTGGCGGCAGCTCCACGACCACCACTCCGAACACCCCCAACAGTTCGACCACGTCCAGCAGTTCCAGTACTGCCCCGAGCAGCCCCGGTAGCCCCGCGACGTCGCCGCCCGCGGTCGGCAACAGGCATAGCGTTAAACGTCATAGTTTCACTGCCGTCAATACAGGTCATCATGCACATCCCCATCATAGACATAGCGCTGAAATACTTAGTCCTCCGGTAGACAGTGCCCCTAATAACGCCAATAATAGCGGAGGCAATGAGTCATTTTCCTCCTTACAAGTAAGGAAATCACTTTTTTTTTCTCTGATCAATGCTTTCTGTGCGGATAAGCTATCGTGCGCGATCAATGCGTAATTCTCTCTCTGTTGCTTTCGCGACCGCGACATTTCTTACGCCGAACTTAAATCAATCTCCCTCTGTTCTAGACGAGCGGTAGTTGCGCGGATCATAATCTTCGTCACAGACGAAGTGGCAGTAGCGACCTCGTCCTCGCCCAGGCGTCACAAAGCACCCCCGCCGGCCAGACCACCGGCGCGTCCGGTGCGACGCATCTGCCAGCGGCGTACGTGGCGTTGTACCCGTACAAGCCCCAGAAGGCGGACGAGCTCGAGTTACGGAAGGGCGGGATTTACATGGTGACGGAACGCTGCCAGGACGGATGGTTCAAAGGAACGTCCAATCGCACCCAGAAGTGCGGAGTTTTTCCTGGAAATTACGTCGCACCCGCCAAGTAAGCGTTCACCTCCTCCTGTCTCCGTCCACTTTTGTTCGGTTGTCAACGCCCCCTTCCCCCGCGTGTCTTACGCGTCTCCGACTGTACTTTGCAGCAGATGTCAACGCGGTCTGTGCCGCGGTACTCCAAACTCGCCGAGTCAACATCAGGGCTCGCCCCTGTCGAACGCCCCGTCGAACGCCGAGTCACGTTTGGCAGTGACGTACACGAAGAGCAAGGGTCCCGCGCCGCAGCCGTACAATCCTCGCACACTGCCGCCGCCTGAATTGCCGCCGCGCGCCATCAGCCCATCCACGACGACCGTGTCCGCGTCCTGGCACGGCGCCGCTCAGTCGAATCAGGGATCGAATCAGGAAACCAGTCCGCCCCGACACAACGACCAGAATGCCACTCCGCTCGGGCGCAGTCACAGCGCGGTGATGACGGCGAATATTCGTACGTATACCTGAAGCGAATCACGCGCAAACGATTACGCTTTTTCACTGAGATTCACTACAATTGCGCCTGGTGTTCCCTTTCCAGCTTCCCCCGGCAAACAAATCGTCGTGTCGTCGTCGCTGCAACCGGCAGCGGGTATCAACAGCGCCAACAATGGCTGCAGCAGTGTCACCATTCCCGCGCCTTCCTCTTCCACGGGCGACATGAACAGGAGCCCGAATAACACTCTGATACGTGCGATCGTAGCGAGCGGTATCGAGCGGGCGAATGCAGCCGCGGCAGCGTCCAGAACCACGGAAAAGGTATCAATCCCGCGATAAGTTGTTACACGTTGTTACCGTTCGATAATATAATAACGTAGCTCATATATATATACCCACTTATAAATTACAGCCGAAAGAAAAGAAGGACAAATGCGTCTCCTTGATGCGGCGCCTGACCAATATCAAAAAGTCTAAATCGCCTCCACCTACCACGTACTCGATGGACAATCCTGTATTCGACGACGGCAATTCCGTTAATCCGATACACGTTCGGTGAGTAGTGCAGTCGGCTCGGATTATCGCGAACTTACGTGGACACGTATGTGTGTGTATTATAATCCCAAAAGTCGAGAATAGCATTGATCTTTTATTTGCACGTTTTGATAATTGACATCTTGTTTGACACATGTCCCATCTAAATACCCAGCTAATTTCCGTATGCACATACATGCATTTATTGTGTACATTTATACGAAGATCGTGTTCTCAGATATGTGCGCGCGTATGAATGTTCGTCGTAAAATGTTAGTTTAAGTGTGTTTAAAAGCGCTACGTTTTTCGTTTTTTTTTTGTTGCTAAGATCGTTGCATGATCGTTGCATCGCCGTTACGCACACGTGCAGAGTAGATAGACAAGCGGCTAAAACAGCCGCATCACGGATAACGTAAATGTTCATCATGCTTTGTGCGGCATGACACAAATTGCACGCCTTGAAATGTTTCTCTAATATATTGTGTATTGGGACGGGGTGGGTGGGGCGGGTCGAATTGACAATCGCAGATCGGGATCTTGCCCAAGTCAGTTGCTACAGGTGGTATCCACACAGGAATTAAATGCTTCAAACAGCCCACACCGCTTATGCCCGGGCTCTGTGCAGGGGCACGTCACGTCCTCACAGAGACTGAAATACAAGGAGAGACCCTCCTTACCAGTGTCAGTGACTCAGAGGTTAGTCGTTTGTGTAATTATAAATATGAACCGGCCTCTCTAAATTCGCGAAACTCTTTCCTCGCGTACATTTTGCCAGCAGACAAATTATAATTATGCATTAAATATAAAAGGAACAATTTTTTTTTGCAATAACGTTAAAAAAGTTGCGACATCATTTATATTTTACAAGTAACACAATTGTAATATTTGTTTGCTTGAATGAAGATACAGGATGGCAAATTATTCGGTGATAAACTGTCCTAATATAAAATTAATATCTTCTTTTTTTTAAGCAGTCATTTCTTAATTTTTACGGCGAAGACACACTCCATGTGTAAGTCAGTATACGCATTTGAGAATTATATAATTCTGTCATACTTATTTCCTTTTTTTTTTTACATTAATATTTGCAATTTATTGCGAGGTAGAACTGCATTTTTCATTTTAAGGTAAGCTTAGAAAAATCTAGGCCACATACATTTTACGTTGCCTACGTAACTAACGTATATAGATATTTTTTTATATATCACAGAATTATAGCACGCTCTCTCGCACAAGGTAAATTTTATTTCATATTGCAATTTAGTTTAGAGAAACATTGATTGCAGATACTTTGCATGTTCAGAAAATCCCGAATGTGATATAACTGATAGATATTTATTAAATGTTTGTTACACAGCCCGTTAATAATTCTCTGTGCAAAATGCCACGATTTAAATATTTTCCATTTATTTACGCTTGTGTGATGCTGAACCGTTTGGTATATATAACGTTAGCATTTCGTATATATTTCGTATTCATATAACAAATTGTCACCGCAATTTCTCTGTATTGCAGCGACAACCTTGTCATACATTGACTCTTTTTTTTTTCGCATTTAGATCCAACGAATCTGGCGCAATGGTATGCTCGACCGGAAACCATCATCGCAAGAGTAATTCGCTGGACGCTGGAATGGGAAAGCAAATGAAGCAGCAATCGTCGCGCGACCGGTGGGTAATAATTTCGCTCCCTCCCTCAAACCCCCGTGTTTAACTGTCGTCAACTTTCGCCCGTTAGTCACAAAGATTACAACGTTCCCCCCGGTCGCGTTTCGATGATAACTGTGTTTAAATTTCAGCACGGGCTACAGATTCCGTTGTATCGTACCGTATCCACCTAATAGCGAGTTCGAGCTGGAGCTCCGCGTGGGGGACATAATATACGTGCAGAAGAAGCGCGACGACGGATGGTACAAGGGCATGCAGCAGCGTACCGGCCGCACCGGGCTGTTCCCGGCGAGTTTTGTGGAAGCTTTCTGAGACCCGACGCAAGGTCGCCTAGTGTTAGAAACTTGTATATAACTTGGCCTTTCTTGTGTAAGTATTTTACACAACATATATTCAGAGATCCGGGGGATTCCATCCCCCGGGATAGAGAGCGTCACACGCGTATCGTGCTACACACGCGTGCTCGTTGCCGTTTGAGATATACTCTCTGAGATATCATCGACTGCGAAAAGCGATTCCGGTGCGATGCACGGCGCGTATACACACGTCACGCATGCATGCCGTATTATTTCGAGCTGTGCAATATAACGTACAGATGCGTGAACTTAATGGGCCATTAATTAATTAACGCGTTTTGTAATAAACACGCGTAAGTGTAAGTGACCGACGACGCGTCGAGCTAATGAATGCGTGAATCGTGCGGTGGGTGCAATAGGGAATTTTAGCGCGAAATAATTACGCCGTAATTTTGCATGTAAATACGTATACCGCGGGAAGTGGGTGTGGAGAGGTGTGACGAAGGGTAGTGACGAACACGACGACGCGGAAACTACTCGGAACTTATACTGCCATCGGTTATGTAGGCGTGCGTAACTGTAACGAGAATAACGAATTCATTTTTTTTTTTTCGCGCGACGTTTACTGCCATTTGCGAATCGTAAGGGAAAGAATATCGGTTTCCCGCGGTTTTCAAGCCGCTGATTTTCGGAACTTGCTGTCTTCTTTCGATACGCGCGCGAAAACGTGTAAAAGAGATTAATATATGGGTTGTGTAATAATCATGCTTATACGCGCGTGAAGCCGTTCACACATGACAATTAAAAGTGAAATTATGGAACAAACAAACAAAAAACGAACGAAATTGCATACGGAGAAGAGGGTTCTTTTTAGAAAAATTTAAATATCTCGGGGGGAGGGAGGGAGGCAGGGAGAGGGCAAACGCAAACGTAGACTGATACGAGACTATATGTCTATGCGATGATACGCTTAAATTGTTTCAACGTGTCGAACGTTGGAGTTGTTCTTCCGATTGTCTCGATAGGATCGTACTTGTAATGCAGTTGATAGAAAGTTGAAATTCCATCATTTCAGCTAACTGAAAGTTGAAATTCCATCATTTTTTACTTCAACGAGGGATTTAAGTGCATTATCGCACGGACGTTTTATAGGCTTGAACCTGAGATATTTAGAATTATACATTTGATCCATATTTATTGTCGGTTACTACTGGGTTTTATATAATTTTCTCTTCCCTAATCTGCCATTGTAAATCGACTTATTTGCCGCCGATATCTTATTATGCTTATATATATCAAAAAATATATACTATAGGAGAGGCACAACCAGTAATTTAATTATTGACATTATTTAAGACTGGACTATGTTTTGGAATTGTTAGTCGAGATTATAAGTAAATGTTCTTTCTTAGCGGATATATCCGATTATATACCCCCCGCCGTACAAAGGGAGATGTTCTATTTTAACGAACAATTTCGGATCGTTATATAGGCAATTTAGCTAAGATATTTAGAAAATGGCCTTGATACGCGCAATGTTGATGTATTATTATATATACTTTGTATACACCATTTTATAACTCGATTTATAACTTGTTTTCTAATTTATAAAGTCACGCAGGCATCCATGGCGTAATGACAAGTTAGTTAATTCGGGATGACGAATACGAAAATATCCAATAAATTAAAGTGCTTCCATTATCTGATTAGTGATGATCAGTATGTAGATGTAAATTTTGTTACGTTCTTTATATTTTCTATTATTATTATTATTCTTATTAATTATACAAGTTTGCGCAATCGGTTTTTATAAATCTTTATACATACGCCGTTAAAAGATGTTTTATTGATTACGATTATTATTGTATTAATTATACTACTTTTAGAGTTTATGAATTAAGTCGCAAAACCTTATGTCGATGTACCTTATTTCGATATGTTATTCAATAATTATATACATCAAATTGTACATACATTACGCGTGTATAAATACGTAGAGAGGTATACTTGTATATATTATATAATGTATATTCATAATGCTCAATTCATTAACGTTTATGCATAAGTAATCTACATTTATTGAATTTAAACACGTGTATTGTACATGTGTAAACAAGGAATCTACACATGTCGTACACAATATAATTTCGATATCGCATATGTATACGCGTATACGTATATATCCCGAGGACATGTATTTAATATTAATTATGAACATTTAATGGCGCACTTGCATGTAATTTTATTGTAACTTGATATTATAGGAGTTTGCAGATGTCCCATTGTCCGACTAGGCAGTCCAATGTACACAACGAACAATATTACAATATTATAATACAGAGACGTAGAGAATATTGCACAATATATTATAAAGACGAAAGAGGCAATTCACTTGGAGAGCAAAAGAGAAAGTATTGTTCATAAGTTACTTTCTCTTTCGGAATTTCTAATCAAAATTTTTATCATTAACTTTATATTAAAGTAACACTCAACCGCGTATTATTAGAACATTCTTAGTTTTGTATTATGCTTCTAACTCTGACCAACGTGTGCTTAAGACGTTGCGCATGTAATCGTGGCATCTGCGAAATCCTATAGTGTGAAGAATTTTGTTGTCCTCGTTGAAATGCAAAGCAAACAAATATCAGAAAACCATTTATGTTTATTGCGCAACGATTGCAAAAGAGGTAACAAGTAAGCGATCCACCTCTGTCCGCGCGGATCGAGGAAAGAGCGTTGCCGTAAATGTGCGAGTGAATAATTTTCTGTGGCCATCAAATTATAGAGAATAGAATTTAGAAGAATTAGAGTAATCGATAAGAATTACGAAACTTATTGATTATGTTAACGAGGGTACACATTACCGGTACGAGGAAAGTGTGACTTAGAGATTCTGAACGTTCTATATGCGCGTACGGAGAGATATGTAATTTTATAGCTATTCATCCGGATGGAGACAAAGGTGGCTGGATATATTTTTTTATGTCAGTCACTTTGGCGTGAAAAACAAAAAAAAAGTGAACGACCGATCGACCATAGGATCGAATTTAATCGAATCTAGAATTATGATATAGTCAGGAAAAAAAAAAGATATCTCTTACACACTCTTTACGCGAGGGGCCACACTGCGCATGCTGTAACAAAATTCGGCAGTCTATTGTAGCGCGATATTTAGAAATCGGAGGAAAGATAGGGAATAAAACGCGAGATACATATATTATATACATATACATATTTATATGCAAGAAAAACTCGTCTAATTTGTGTTCACGCGGATCATTGGGAAATCATTATACCGTATCTTATACAAATTACTAATGTGTCATACGCACAACGTTAATGTTCTTGCATTTCGATCTTGCATATCCATCCCCGAATGAAGAACACGAATTTTCGTATTTCGACGAAACGGTTCTTGTTTTACGGCTCTTTCGGTTCTGTTCCGTGACGATTAAATTACATATACCTTATGTCCTACTGGAAGAAACTGCGTAGAGAAACTATTTATACACAGGCATACATATGTGTGTTTTATATGACGTATAATTAAGTAATTTATTATTAATGGCTTGCAAAGAGAAGTCACTGCTAAGTTGCGGGTAGTACATCAGATTGGCTGTAACGAGACGGGGAGGTGTGAGAGAGAGAGACTATAATTATTATCGTCGCTACTTTACATCGCGCGCGCAACACAAGATCAGGCGTGACACGACACGTGTAAGATCAACTTCCGCGTGATTATCTCGATCTTGATTTAACATCGTTTGTATTTGCATAAGGAGAATCACGAGTGTACGAAATACGTTTTTTTACAGTCTTAAATCAATAAGCAAGTGTGCAATATGATTAACATCTCGATGGATTAGCGTCTCTGTGGATTGTAAATAAGTTACTGCGCAATCTGACGTTCCCGTGACGGGTTTTTGCGGTAAAAGAAAGAAAAGATCATGTCATTTAAAGCTATACTCTCGTATACATAGAGACGACGACTCTCCTGCTGTTTTGCGCAGAGTGATCGGTATTCTGTCTAGGTTGCAGAGCAGGTACACGTAGCGTAGGAATGTAAGACAAAGATCCGAGTCAAGAGCCTTCGTTTAGACCAAATGTGTTTCTAGCACTTCTTTCGTAAGGGGGGGGGGAGGGGGGAAAAACTTTAGAATAGTCATTATACATATACCGATTACTACCGATACTACCTTTACACGCTACTTACGCTACTCGGTATTTTGTCACTAACGTAACGATGTTCCAACAAATTTATGTCGATGTTGTGTCCAAGCGTAATTTACACGTATTTACATAGGTATCGTTTAATATTTAAATAGCATACGAAACCTGTAATAAAATCCTTCACGTGGCTACCACAAATGTCGGGGTCTCTCTCTGTGTGTGTGTGCGTGCGTGTGCGTATGTGTGTGTGCGTGTGTGTGTGTGTGTGTCCCAAATCAGTCATTTCTATTTGCCGTACTCGTGAAGTTGATTCGCTACGATCGATTATGTCATATTAAATTTGATTTAATAGATCGTAAATAATTATTTCAACAGAAAATTAGAAATCGATCAATTTCGTGCAATCAAAGAGTTTATTGGAATTATTAAACAGGGAAGAAATATATATATGTGTATATTCCTTTTTTTTTTAATGTATAAATTTATGTAGTTTCTTAATTTGGCGCGAAACCGATCGATGTGCTGAATCCTTTGAACTGCCTCAGAACAGCATATAGAAAGTTGAAGCCGGGCGTAGTCCGTATTGTATTATTGCAGTTTTGACAGACGTGCACCTACTCCGTTCCAGTGCTGTAAAAACTGCTATACATGGAGATATCTAAGTGAAAAAGCATAATTTAAGCACCTTATTTAATCAAAATACTATAAATTTAGCTAAAAATATAATATTGACGTATTAAGTATTTTAACGGTCGAGATGTTTATATTATGTTTTTAACATTATATAGCAGCCTTTAGTATAATCAAATCAAATTAGTGCAAATGATCGAATTCGTTATTGCTACAGATACCATTATCATTTTTTCCACATTTATTATTTTAAAGGTAGAATAATTTTTTAAAAAGCTTTTTTTAGCACACAGCAGAATGTTTCGTATTAATATATTAATGAAAGCTTGACAAAAGCAATATTATATCTCAGTAATGCCTCTGAAATAAAATCGGTAATGGTATCAGCCATTATATTTATTATATATTATTTTACCATTATTTTGCTAATGTTGTAATTAGTTTCGATTTTTCCCCAAATACGGAGGGGACGCGCGTAAATAATAGACGAAGTTGTTTCATTTTTTTTTTTCCGTGACCGCCGTATTTATTTGACGTTTGACTACGCATCGATGCCATTCGTGCCGGCCACTTTAATGCAACAGCTGGTAGTCTTGATGTAGAAGCGCTTCTTTGCACGCGAGCGTATCAATTGAGCCCTGTCGGGAGTTTATTAAAGTTATTTAACACGGTCCTTTACGCACCGATGTACAGTTAACTGCACGTAAGATGCTATCTGGGACGCGGTATTCTTCCATCTCTGTTGCGTATGAATAATATAAATTTGCAAAGAACGCGTATTTTATGTACATAAAATTATAATAATTATATATTCCACACAGTGTGAAACATTCCAGCAATATCGCAACAACGTTGTAAGCTTTCTGTATTTAACTGGAATGCTACTATGATATTGCTGAAATATTGTCTGGATAATATATAATAATTATATATATATATATATATATATATAATTAAAACAAATATATAATAATCAAAAAAATGATTCAAAAAATTCCAAGAAACGAGCAAATTAATACAATATGATTGTAAAAATTAAAAATTTCTTTACTTAAACCTATCAATAAAAAACTATGTTTCGACTATACGGAGTCTCCCTCAACTGAGAACTTTACACATTAAGTCAAATAAATAAACACAAATTAAAATAAATTAAAAAATAGCACATAGTCACGTATTATAAAATAATTGAAAACGTTTATAATTGACGCGAATATAATCTTCCCTCACGATTATAAGCGTGTTTATTGTAATATACAGTCTCTCGTTATTTTATAATACGTGACTATGTGCTATTTTTTAATTTATTTTAATTTATATTTATTTATTTATTTATTTATTTATTTACTTAACTTAATATGTGAAGTTCTTCGTTGATGAAGATTCTGCGTAGTCGAAACGTATTATTGTTTTTTATTGATATGTTTAAGTAAAGGAATTTTTAATTTTTACAACTATATTGTATTAATTTGCTCGTTTCTTGACCTTTTTAAAAATCATTTTTGTTTGTTAATTTCACACACAAGCGTGTTTTTTTAATATATAATATTTATTGTAATTTGCAATTATAAACATTTCCAATCTCAATGAATTTTAAACGAATTCGGTCGCCGAATTTCTGCGTTTTTTTTTAAATAGAAATGATAAGTATTTTATCCTTTGAACCAATGAAATTTCGTATTAATATTAATACGAAATATTAACACGTCTGAACGGTTTCTGAAATCAAGGTACTTATATAAGATTAAATGATGTTTCCGAATCTCCGTGAGTCGATTAACGCGCATCGTGAGCAAAATAATATTTAATCTGGAATATTCCCACGAAATTTCGTATTAATATATTAATACGAAATATTAATACATTTGAATCGGTTTCTGAAATCAAAGTACTTTATATAAAATTAAGTGATGTTTCCGAATCTCCGTGAGTCGATTAACGCGCGTCGCGAGCAAAATGATATATAATCTGGAATATTCTCATCTTCCTTCTCATTTATTGATCACGCGATGAAAGAACTTTTACGTAATCGTATGATCAAAAGCATTTTTTTTCCTAAGGAGGAATAAAAACGCTATAAATTTATTCGAACATGACATTTCTTCGTGAATAGTTAGAAAATATATAAAAACTGGATAAGGATCGATATTTAAGAAGGAATCCTGTTGTGTTTAACGATTTCGGGAATCGAGAAACTTTTTTCATTTTTATGCGTACACGGTTGCAACGTAGACAAAAGACTTCTAATATTAGTTAGAGCATATATACTAGAGCATTATAGAGGTCTTATAGAGACGCGTGTCGAGAGCAGATTACGTAGAAATCTTGAAATTCCACGACGACAGTCGGCCCGGCGCGGCATCGTAACAGTACACACGGCGTGTACGCATACGTACGTGTGCTGCACGCCGAGCGGCGCCTGGAAATCACAGCGTCACCGGTGACTCAGGACCTTGAGGATCTATTTAGCGGAGAACGGCGTCCCGCTTGAAGAAATCTCATGCACGGGACACGCGGCGGCGGGCGCAAGTGCAAAACGCAGACGATCGCCACCACGGTTGTTCGCTGGTGTTAAGTAACTCGGACATGCGACAAAAGCCGTCCGACCGCTCGTCCGACTGGCTCGCCGACTGGTGGATTGCGAAGCGTCGTCGACCGGACCTTGCCTCGCCGTAAGTAATTTGCTGAATAAAACCGCCGAGAGGCTGCATCGTCCCGTCGTCGTTTCACGCGTATTTCTCATTTGCAAGTGCAAAAAAAAAAAATATTGGCGCAAAGTCAATGGGATATGTCACGCGTAGGGATGCGTAAGCCGCGCGGGACGTGGCAAATAAATATTTCCTCGCTTCCTTCGACCGTTGACCTCGTCGTGGGACAACGACGGTTGAATCGCGCTCGAGCGAGCTCTCTTTATCGTTTTCTTCGTTTTATTTTTTTCGCAATTTTGCGGTAGAGCGCGGCCGGGAACTGGTTCTCGTACTGCATACAACGTTTATCCATAAATCAGATGTGATGACTCGTGATAACTTGCAATTTTATATTTATTATTAGAAATACTGATATATGTACATATATATATAGATAGCAATAAATTCTTGAAGCGTGAAAACTTAAAACGAAAAATTAATCGAGATACAATACTATCAGTCTTGCCTAAATCTATTAGAATCGTATATTATTCTAATAGATTTAGGCAAGACTGATATAGTATTGCATCTCGATTAATTTTTCGTTTGAAATTTTCACGCTTTAAGAATTTATTTCTCCAAGCAGTTTTACATTTTTACATATATTTTACATATATTTTACATATAATAACATTATCAGTATATAACAAAAAGTACAGAGTGTCAAATGAAAATGACACTATTAAACCTTATAGTATCTTGTCGATTTTCACTTTTCACGTTTTCATCCTAGAGAAAACGTTACACGATCGTTACTCAGAAATATTAATGTTATTGCCATCACGTTTGATATTTTAATATTTTATGCTCATATCGAAATTACGATTCAACAATCATATAATTTCGAAGTTATCGAAACATGACTTTGTAGCTAAATCACAGTCAAAAGTCATGATTAACATCGAGTTGATGTCTTCGTATACAAATCGCTCCATTGTTTGCTAATTATAGAACGTATTGGAAAAACAATTTTTAAATCAAATGTACATTTCATTCATTTTAAATATGTACAGTCGTGGACAGATCGATTGCGACACTTTTTTTTTCTAGGTTTCAAAACGCACTAATATTTTGCAAATGCGAACCGCACGATTGGTGTTATACTGTCTAATTTAGACTAAAGAATAAAGATAGTACATCGTGGCTCGCATTTGCAAAATATTAGTTACCTATAAATATATATTAGATATCGTATATTAGAAACCTATAAGAAACCTATATTAGAAACCTATAAAAAAAGTGTTGCAATACCGATCTGTCCACGACTGTACACCAGCAGTAATCTTATTAATTATACTTTTAAATAAGACTAATGAACATGTTGTTTGCCTTCTGTCAAGGCAATGATAACATAATTTTTATACTAAGGATTTCCGCGTACCTACTTTTCCATCTTCTCGAAAAGTACAAATTTCACAAGTGGAGTTTATATTCGTGTGAAAAACGTGTAAAGAATGCGCGCGGGTGAGAAGGGTAGAACTTCTTTCGAAATACACCATTCAGCGTACTTCACGTGGCTCTTTCCCTCCCTTCCGCATTTGTTCGCGACACTTTTGAAGTCCACTTCAGACGATCTATTAGAATTCAGCCTTCACAGAGGAATCTATATACGTGAGACGCGTTCCCGTCTATCATTTTTTGCACCGTATATTTCGCATTGTAATGCATATTTTTTATACACGCGTGCGTTCTGATTCTTCCGCCTGATTTTCTCGTATTACACTTCGTAGAAAATTCGTCTCCTATAACGAGAGCGGACTTCGTCGCGACGCTCGCGAGCGCAGACGCGGAAGTGCGCGCACACGCTCTGCACGCACCCCCGGGGAAAAAAATAGGGGGATCCGGTCGCACGGCACGGCGCATTGTAACGCGTATGCCTGGCCTGCGTATATATCGCGGCCTCGCGTCTCGCTGCAGCGGACGCGCCCGGGAAGATTCCGTCGCCGCCAGACGACGCGCGTATACTCTCGTTCCGATTGATATACCGGGGTTGACACACCGGAACTGTCGTCGCCTATTGTAATAGATAAATTCGATAAATACTCGCTGCACACACTTTATCGCCGCCCGACGAGAGTCCGCCGTCACATAGGAACCTCGGACTTTACACGCGAGTTATTACGATAACGATTGATAATTACTCGTCCTTCGTGGTTTTTTTTATCCAGACGTTTTGCACGTATAATAAAGGCATAAGTATACGCGCTACCGCGTGCGTGGCACGTTGTGTGCACGTGCTAAAGGCGTGCGCGTGTACCGTAGGCACCGCAGCGTTACAATTTTGGCAATCCACCATCAGTCGACGTCGTGGTGTCGGCCGTGAGGTACAAATGGCGGCATTGATCGTCGCTCCGTTCGAATAACCGAGAGAGAAAGTGAGAGAAAATCGCTTGCCGAGACAAAGAATGCAAATTATTTCGACTAAGTGGAATTTGATCCTTTTGAAGCGGCACGAAGAGTGAGAGAGAGAAAAAAGAGAGAGAGAGAGAAAGGAAAGGTGGAAGGTGGGAGATGAGATAATTATGAGATATAATCGACAAACCAATCCTAAGGGATCGTCGATTATGCAGAGTCGGCAGAACCACTGAACCCGCTGAACCAATAAACGCACAGTGGTGGTACTCGTCCGGGTTGTCTGCCGGGTGGAATCTTTAAAGGGAATCGATTGGTAAAGATATTGATCGTGTGTGTACATATTAATATTAATGATTACAATATAAACTCCGAATTTAGAGATCTCGACGTTCCGCGTAAACCGTCATTTTCATTGTGCTGTACGAAGGAATTTTCCACACAGGAAGTAATTAATAATTTATTATATCTCGTTGTGTTATAGGTGTACGAGAGAAACGGAAGACTCTTTATCACAATGATGGTCAGGCCTTTGTGCAATGTCTTCTCGGCGAGGCAGATTAGCCTGTGCGTGCAGTCGCAGCTATCAAGACGTAACCCATATTCGGTAATTTATTTTTCCCATTTGCAATTGCAATGATAAGAAGCAAATCGCTTCGAAACAATTGTGTGTTTAATCGTACACTCGCTGTTATCATATATTTCTCTCAGGGTATCGGACAATTGACACGCTTGTTATCATCGCATCATGTCTCAAAGAATATTGAGTTTCTCACACAAGATAATCGTATCATCTCGTCTAAGAATGTTGCACGAAACATAAGTGTGACAAACAATCGTCCTTTGTTAGTTATTCTTACCTGGCTGTTATCAAAGCGACGACACGTTATGAAGTTTGTTAATTTATACATGGAACAAGGCTTCGACGTAGCAGTGGTATCTCTCACGCCTTGGCAACTTATGTGGCCTACGAAGGGCTCTAGAGTAAGTATATATACGTTATATATATTGCATGTCAAAACATCCTGCTTTACAGATTTATTCTGTAATTCTTAACGACACTGTCATTTTAATTTAAGTTTACAGAATAGATCTGGCTTTAAGTGAATTTTAGTCCATTTACAATCTTTGAATTACTTGTTTCCAGCTAGTGGCAGCAGATCTGCTGACTTTCTTAAAGCAGAACGAAAGCTACCAACAAATTCTGTTACACGGATTTTCGGTGGGCGGCTACATGTGGGGTGAAGCTTTGGACTTGATAGAAAGCAATAAGGACCAGTACTGTAACATTACAGACAGAATTGTTGGACAGGTGTGGGACAGTATAGCTGACGTCAGTCAGATCGCAATTGGTCTCCCTCGCGCGGTATTCCCGAAAAACATGGTGTTGCAGTCCATGCTACAGAAATATGTCGAGTAAGTAGAGACAGAGAGAGAGAGAGAGAGAGAGAGAGAGAGAGAGAGAGAGAGAGAGAGAGATCCAAATATCTCAAAAAATAAATATCTAAAAATAAATCTAATATCAACGTTACTTTCAGATATCATATGAAGACATTCCATCAGCAAGCGACACAATATTACATTCGATCCAGCCAGATATTTCATTCTGCCAGTGTGCTACGCGTACCAGCATTGCTGTTTGTAAGCAAAACCGACCCCGTCGGAGCTGTAACCAGCAATTTATCGGTGCGCGACAACTGGGAATCTTTAGGCATAAAGGTAAGGTATTCACGTTCGCTGGCTATCACGAAGGGACTCGCGTAAGAGGATTCACACGTGGCATTTATGTTACAGACGTACGTGAAGATATTCGACGAGTCGCCGCACGTTGCCCACTTCTACACGTATCCCAAGGAATACGTGGCCGAGCTCTACGCCTTCTTACAAAAGTTGAACTTAATACAAAACGAAGAGAAGATTAGAGCGCGTCTCTAAGTATCTCGAAAGCGCGCCGCAGTGTTTTTTTTTACACACGTAGACGTATTTTTTATATGCAGTTGCCTTTTCAATTACAATTTACTTCGTACATTTGTAACATTTAGCACCTGCCACATAATATACATAGACAATAGATGATTTTTTTGTATATTTAAACTTGTATGAAACTTTTGCAATCGACGCGAAGTTTGATGACACTGAAATAATACGGTTTTAAAAACGGTTTTAGAAATATATATTAATATATATATCTTAATCATATTTTTATACATTTTACCTTTGAAATAATTATGCACATAGCACAAATATGTGCATTATTATCTTTTATTACTTAAATACAAATTAATATATTTGGGTCCAAGATATACAACGTATTTTCATATCTTTTTTCTTTAAGAGAGAGAAAAGAGATTTTCACACATCTTTTTCTTTAACGAGTCTTAAGTTAAACAAGTACGGTGAAAAGATAACATTAGTATTACTTATTATTGTATCACGAGTTACATGACAGAGGCATAAGTGTGTTGTACATTTGGTGTGTCTTTTATTACATATATTTTATTACATATCAGGTCGTTTTAAGTCTCAGAGACTTTTTTTTTCTTTTCTTCTTACATTCCTGTTTCTCCTTGACGATATCTGCCTCATCCGGCGATTGGCCCCCTTCCAATTCTTCCAAGATTAACTTTTTTCGCTTATTGATCATCTTCTTTTCGTAAAAGTCAGTCTCGTCCAATTTGATTTCCGCTTCCCGTTTTGCCACCGATATTTGCGTCAAGATCGTAACAATTTCTTTATCTAGTATCAATTAAGAGATAACCAGATGAAATTTTGAATCACTTTTATCAAAAAGGGAGCACAAAAACGCAAAGTAAAACATGTACTCACCGTCTACCTTGTATTCCGTTAACTTGGTACCTATGGCGTCCTCGATCGCGTGCAATAATTTGATATCGTGTGGCGTTATCAAGCTTATCGCCATACCATTTTTACCGGCGCGAGCCGTTCTACCGACTCTATGAATGTACTCCTTCGGTACATTCGGCACTACGTGATTGACGACCAATTGTACCGTGGGGATATCCAGACCTCTCGCCGCGACGTCGGTGGCAATTAATATCTGTACGTGATTTGACTTGAACTTATTTAGCGCCGCCAAACGTTCCTTTTGCCTTATCATCGCGTGAAGAGCCACATTGGCAAATCCAACGTCGTTCAACGTCATGGATAATAATTGGCAGTGCCTAAATAATGATATGTGATTAGATCCAAATGCACAATTTCTCCTTTACCATCTTACATGACGGGAAACAATTGTTATTTTACTTGCAGGTATCCGTGAATATCATGATAGAGCCGTTCTTGTCCGTGGCGCGAAACGTCCTAATCACCTCTACCAGATACGAATCAAGCACATCCCTAGGACACAACACGTAACGTTGATCCAATTCCCTCACAGTGGCAATACCAGCGTCGTCTTTCTCTTGCCACGTAAAAACCTGGAGTTAAAAAATTCTATTCACGCCGATCGTAACGCGATACAATATATAATACATGTATGATTGTACTGTCGAAATGCACCTTTTCGGAAGCTATTTGCCTCACTTTGTCAAGCGTGTCGGTCATTGTAGCACTGAAGAACAATACTTGTTTCTCCTTGGGCAATGCGGCAAATATTTTCTTAAGCTGCTCGTCGAAGTGGCCACCGAGCAGCCTGTCGGCTTCGTCCAGCACTAGAAATTTGATCCTCTGCAAGGAGAACGTATCGCAGCTGTCCAAATGATCCGCCAGTCGGCCTGGCGTGGCTACAACTATATGCGGCCGTTTCGACAACTCCAATCCTTGCTCCATCATGTCCATGCCGCCGACGATTACACATTTCTTCAGATTGACAGCCTTGCCAATGGCGGCGAATTGATCGGCAATCTAAAATAATCCCATTAAATTTAATAAGATTTATTGTAATTAATTGCAAGAATGATACATGTACAAAATTATTCTCTATTATTTCAAATCTAAAATTACTATGTACATTACTTGTGGAACAATCTGACATGTATATATCTTGACATATCCTATACAAGATGATTTATATTACAAGTAATATAAGAAATTTTAAATCTTCTAAAATTACTATATTACTTATGGAAGAATCTAACACACATCCTGACATATCCTATACAAGAAGATTTACATTACAAGTAACATAAGAAAGTCTTAGAACATATATTACTGGAAGAAGAATAGAGTGCTGAATGTGAAGCCAACATCTGTGTGAGAGAGAAAGGTATAGATTCCCAATTGTATGTAATGCCCATTCAGCCCCCACTCAGCCCATTTTGCCTAATTTCTTATTTTTCTAAAATCTTTTAAAAAAAATGAAAAATGGGGCTAAGTGCACAGATATTGGCTTCAGCTCGAAGCATGGACGGTATAGGCGATTCTCCTTTCATTAATATATGTTCTAAGAAGAAAGTAGAATTTCTCGCCTGAAAGGCTAGTTCCCTCGTTGGTGTCAACACAAGAGCAAATATGCCATACGGATCCTCGCATAACTTTTGCAAAATAGGCAGGGCGAATGCCATCGTTTTGCCGCTGCCAGTCTTCGCGCAGCCTATGCAATCCTCGCCCATCAGTATTCGAGGGATGCAATTCTGCTGGATTGGAGTCGGTTTACTCAAGCCTAAAACAAATTATAGCCGTGTACTTTCCTGAAACTGTCAATTTCGCAAAAATTCGTGCGTCTCGAATAATCCATCAAGTGCGCCTTGTAACGTGCAATGCTGTATCGGAGCATGCTTTGAAAAAAAAAGTTTCTTCGTAATAAATTATTGAATTCTTATCGAAGATTATTTACCCATAGACTGGCATTGCGCGAGGAGCCAGGAATTCAGCTTCAAGTCCGAGAAATCTTTAACTTCCACGCTCATGTTGTAACGTTGCTGCGTCTCGCGATGTCGACCGATGCTGACTCCAGCTGACTCGAGCTCATTCTTAGCACGTGCGTGCAGTCATATTTGTTGTCACTTTCGAGCATCGTTATCTTCCGTTGGTAAGTTAGATTCCCTTCGTCGATCCCCTTATCGATTGAGTGATGAGTTACGGGCGACATCTCGGCGAACACGTGGTATCGCACTCGCGATGTCATTCTAACTCCGCTTCGTCTGCTTCGTCAGCAATCAGCATTCTCGTCCGAGAGGCCAGTCGCGTTGCGTTCACCATGGCGGTAGTTTAACTTTCGTTCTTCCAAAACTCTCCCGAGTCAATTTCACATTCTGCTGCAGTGCCAGTGACTGTGAAAGGAACGTAACTCAGCCCGCGCACATTAACACCATCCCGTTCCCATCCCTCTTTTCCTCGCACATCTCGCTCGCAAAGACACAAAAAGTCGTCGAGAGGTTAGGCGCGGTTTTCAGTGAAAGTGTTCACGTATCTCGACCCAATTAGAGCCTCTGTTTCTCTCTCTCTCTCTTTCCTCCACATTCCTATGTTCCTCGTTAATTTCTCGATCTTGATGTCTGGTACCTAATATACATTCCAAAGTTCGACGCTCGAATTGTGTCTGGTGTTCGAAACGCGACCATGAACGGCGATGAGAAACGTGACGTAATCCGAGTTGGATCTCGGAAAAGCGAGGTAAGGTTTCCGCACGATTTCGACTTTGCTGCTTGGCAGGAAAACTTTTTTTTTTGTTCTGCAAAAACCGCGGATCGCGCGAACGGATCTCGTCTTCGATGTCGATCGATGATCCTCGAGATGACTTTCGTTGCGCTTGCGAGCGCGAGAGCTCCGGGTCATGTAATTGTTATTTATTACGTGTATTACATCTCGAGATTGAACTCCGTTCTCCTTCTAAACGACTGATTACATGTCATTTCTTATCGATAATAATTAAATTTTACGTAATCCGTTGCTGCGCGTCTTGGCGGCGCTTGTGCCTCTACGCGCGATTACTCAGCGGTTTTTAAAATTTTTTCTTCGTTATAATGACGATTCACGATGATTCGGTAATTAATATGTATGAAATGTTTATATAAAAAATGTATTAGAATTGCAAAATAATTTTTTTCTAAATGTTATTGAAATGCCATTTTTATAACATTACTGTTATACAACTTCACACATTTAATTATATATCTTTTTCTTATTGTATTTTATTATACAATTGCAAGGAAGGGAGATTGCAAAGAAGCATTTTTAGCTCGAAAATGAATAATGTATATTTTTAAATCTTGTAGTTTTTTTTTAATTTTTTTCTTTGTTATAATGACGATTCACGATGATTCAATAATTAATATGTTATCAAATATTTGTATCAAAAATATACTAGAATTGCAAAATAATTTTCTTCTAAATGTTATTAAAATGCCATTTTATAACACTATTATACATATTTATACAACTTTACATATTTAATTATATATTTTTTATTGTATTTTATTTCATGAGATTGCAAAAAAGCATTTTTTTAGCTCGAAAATGAATGTTTTTTTTTTAAATCGTTCAGTTTTTTTTGTTTGTTTCTTCGTTATAGTAACGATTCACAATGATTCGATAATTAATATGTTATCAAATATTTGTATAAAAAATGTACTAGAATTGCAAAATAATTTTCTTCTAAATGTTATTAAAATACCATTTTATAACACTATTTTATAACACTATTTTATAACATTATTTTATAACACTATTTTATAACACTTTTATATAATATTATTTTATAACACTATTATACAACTTTACATATTTAATTATATATATTTTTTATTGTATTTTATTTTATGAGATTGCAAAGAAGCATTTTTTTAGCTCGAAAATGAATAATGTATTTTAAAATCTTTCAGTTGGCCATGATACAAACTAAACACGTGATACAATGTCTGAAAGAAATTTATCCGAAAAAAGAATTCGAAATAGGTAAGATATGCAGTTCAACAACTTATCAGTTATTCTGAGTCACTTTTTGTTCTGAAGAAGTCTAAGAATCTAAGAATTCAATGTAACTTCACAATTTCAATATCACGCGACAATTTCACAACTTTTCTTCCTCTTTTTGATTGCATATCTACTACGTAATGTATTTAAAGTATCTGAAGTAATAGTTAATAAGTTAATAAGCAGCTTTCTCTTGCTACGCTCATGTTCCATGACTGGCATTTAATGAAATGCTACTCGTTATCATATTTATTTGTCAGCAAAAGAGCATGCCGAGTATGTCGAATATCGGATTGTTTATAAAACAAGAAACTTTTTATCTTATCAAATCGAAATCGAATTGCAGTAACGATGAGTACTAAGGGAGATAAGATTCTGGACAAGTCTTTGCCGAAGATCGGGGAGAAGTCTTTATTTACGGAAGAGCTGGAGCTGGCTTTGGAAGAGGGTCGCGTTGATTTCGTCGTGCATTCACTGAAAGATTTGCCAACGACGCTGCCGGCAGGAATGGCCCTAGGCGCAATATTAAAGTGAGGCGCAGTCTGTTAAACGCATCGAAAACTCGAGCTGTTTTCTCGTAAATTAATGGCAATAATTATATTCGTTCTGCATACTCGTCTTTTTTTTCGCTTCAGCAAGAGTTGACTTTGCTATTTTGCACATGTCTCGCTATTCCCAAGATGGAGGCTTATACACATTTTAAATTCAAATGCACTTTATCGCATTCTGTCGTTCTTATGAAAGAAACATCCTGCCTTTATTTGTAGAACCATCCTTATTGGGAATCCCATTTTGGTACGCGCGCAAACTGTATGCAATATCAATTGCTTGCAACACGGAAACTTCGACCTTGACGCTTCCTTATCAGAATTATCTTCAAGCTATTAGTTCATACTTTTAAAATAATTATACGATAATCACCTTCAAATTAGTATTCGCTCGAGCTATTAAACTAAATGCCTGGTAGTTGCGAAACGAGTGCACAATTTGCGAGTGCACGAGTGTACATTTGCAAAAAATGAACTCTATAAAATATTTATATTCTAAATTATACCGTAAAACGTGTGTTAATATTCATTAAGGTCAATAAAAAATTAATAATTTTTGCAGACGCGAGGATCCACGTGACGCGGTGGTCATGTCGAAGAAATTCAAAGACAAGACATTGTCCTCATTGCCAAAGGACAGTGTCATAGGTACTAGCTCTTTACGCAGGTCCGCGCAATTATCACGGAACATGCCGCATTTGAAGGTGGAAAACATTCGCGGTAACTTGAATACCAGATTGAAAAAACTAGACGACGAAAATGGGCCTTACGCCGCGATAATTTTAGCCGCTGCTGGTTTAAAGCGAATGGGCTGGGAAGACAGAATAAGCCAGGTACGGATGATCTCTCGTCTCACTTTCCACTCTGGTATATTCTGTAAAATTTGCTTGGACTAATATATGTATTCCCACTAGCTTCTGGAACCCGAGGAAGCTCTCTATGCCGTCGGCCAGGGTGCGCTGGGCGTCGAATGCCGAGAGTCGGATTGGGATATACGTTCGATCTTGGAGCCGTTGTTCGATTTAGAAACAACACTGACATGCGTATGCGAGCGTTCATTTCTGAAAACTCTCGGCGGCGGATGTTCCGCGCCAGTCGCGGTGGCTTCGTCTTTGGAGAAGAACGAGTTGACGATTACCGGTGCTGTGTGGTCTCTAGACGGTCAAACTCTGATTACAGATACCTGCAAAAGCAAGTTGTATTTACCCGATGACGATGGCGAGCCTCCTCGGTGAGTTGAATATGATTTTTGTACGTTACGTTAGATTTGCACACACATGTCAATATTCATGGCTATGCCAGCAGTGAATATCTTTGAGCACAATGCAGATTTTATTTATTTTATATTTCGTTTGACTCGTTTTTTTTTGTTTTACGATAGGAAATGCCCATATCAGGAACCACGCCTTTATTGTAGCGTTGTTCCCAGTAAAATAAGCAGTATAAGTCTTCTCGGTGCAGAGGTTCTTGGTAAAGATCTGGCTAAGAGTCTTATAAAGAAAAATGCCCTCGACGTAATGTCGCAAGCTAGAAATGAAATCCTAGATTCAAAATAATTGTCAAATACGATTTTTGGTTGCAAATGTGCCCACAGAGAGAATGTGTATTATTAATGTGAATGACAATTAATTAATAATTCCCCCGATCTGTCGACGCCCGATGACTGTGTGAACACCCGTTATATATTTCTACTTGTGCATGCTCAAGATGGAAAACTCGATTTAAGTTCAAATCATATTTATTGTTATTTCATTTACTGTTGCTGTCCTGAATTCGCGTATGTCGTACACATTTTGTTCATTCTATTTAACGAGTCCGGAAAAGTACAAAGCAATTGTAAATATAGCACTGAAAAATATTGGGAATAATCGTGTAAAATATATAATACAATGTGTTTCTGTTTTGATTAAATTGTACTCACGAATGATGTGAGGATTATTGTTATATGTTCAAATGTATGGCTATGTAAATAACCCACGTTGTTGATTGAACCAAATATTATATTATATTATAATATTATTATATTATAATTATATTATATTATAATATTATTATATTATATTATATTATAATATTACATATAAATTTTATTGTTGAAAAATAATAGTTTATTGCAAAACACTGCCATGTACAGATTGTTAACAATTAATGTGATATATACATATAATGCCGTTTACATCAAACAGATTGTAATAGTCAAGTTTTGTACGTGCACAATTTATATAGCTCATGATATAGCATACTGTAAATCTTTGATTTTGTTGAATTTTTTGAATGCCTCATTTTAAGAGAATAACTCAAAATTTTATTTCACATTTCGAAATGTTATTAATATATATAAAGTTACAAAGTATCAAGAGCATTGTGTAATTTCACTGTTCATAATTGGGTTTTCCGTCTGTTATTTATGTGCCGATCATAAAAATATTCTTGGTACTTGTGTGCGAAACACGTATATAATTGTATATAGATAAGACTGTAATGTGTAGGTATGATTATGTATGTGGGAATTATTAAAGCTACAATAGAGAAGAAATTTATACACGTATAAATAAAGAAGTTTTATATTTTATCTCGACTGTGTCTTATTTCAAATAGTAATTTAATGTACGCTTAAAATATGTTCCCGAAGTATTCCTGTGCGCACAATAAATATTTTCTATTTATTTTTATTTCTTCAATTTGTGCTAATTTGATAGAATCTCTTTTCAAGTGTATCTCTTTTATAAGAATATAATTTATCATATCGAAAGTAATGTGTATCTGAATTGTTTATTATGTTAGAGAGAGATAGAGATAGAGAGTTAAATATCTTGGGATATAACATGTATCTATATTTAAAATAATTTATAGCGTTTATAGCATTTATAGCATTTGTGTAATGACATTAGATTTTATCTACAAAATACATATTTCTGCACAAATTCATAGCGATACACACATCGTAAGATTTACAATAATCTTCCAACTGTGATACATACTTTTGTAAATGCCTCCAGAATATAATGATACATCTGAGAGCACAGGAGGTAAATCTCTCATATTTTTTTTTTTTGTAAATGTTGAATGTGCAATATACTGAATATGTCAACATCGTAGCTCACGACGATTACAATAATTGTTTAAGATTACAATTGGATCCACAGATTGTGGCGTTGTACTAGTCACTTTTCCACATTTACTACACCAAGGTAAGGCAACGTATATGCTCATCAGTATCGCAAATGTGATAGTGACAGCGTATTCTACTGAACGCAACTTTAATCAAAACATTACTGATTTATTTCATTAGCGTCAACTCCTGAACACATATATGCGACATATGCTGCTCGGAATCGGACTGAAACACTAACTATATGTAATCTGCTTAGAAATTTATATTTTGATGGAACTTGTAACCTGTGTACAATAACTCGTTTAACTATTATAACAAATCAATAATATACATATAGTATGTATAAACAAAGTAACAAAAAGAAAATTTCTTGGTATTAGAAAAATATTATTGGTAAAAGCAGGATATGCGAACGTGAATCGTTAAGGACAAATTACACATTTTTCTCATAGAATATAAAATCAATACAAATAAGAAAGAGTGAGTGACTGCATACAAAATGCTGTGATAGTTACATCTGAATAGATTTTAAATCCATTAAGATTACGAATATTTCAATAATGTGCAAGATTTTGTATTGAATATATACTTTTCACGGAAATACTTAGAGCCTTATGTGTACCTCAGAGATCTTTACATCTTTTTTTTAAGAACATACAACAATTGTATTGCGGAGAAATTAAATCCTGATTTGACATCAGAATAACTATAAGCTTTATATCTGTCAAAAATTGTCAGAATCGCTATTCGATAAAATTTATTTTATTCAAATAAACGGACATAAAAATATATATATCCGCTTATAATAAAATAATGAATGTTTGTAAAAATTTCTTACATACAGTTTGGTACATGCACGTCTACTTAAGAAAAATGGAAGTTCGATACAGGACAACGAATTGTACAATTGTAGGATTTTTCTAGACGGTAAACTATATTCGCACTCATATTGTGCAAAAATGAGCAGAGACTCCTCGCTAATTTCAGATTCAAATATTGTCAACGAAACTTTATATTCCTCTACTCAACGTCCTCCTCCGCCATTTGAGTTTGCGATACTATCTTCTGTAAAAAAAAAAGCAGGTGAAAAGAATGTTGCCTCATTTCAATATAATATTTCTTCTCGACTGATTCATACCTGGCCGACAACTGGTAGTCGCTGCACCAGAATTTGGAAGATTGGCGGCGGCAGAGTCTTCTGGAGTACTGTCAGCAACTGAGCTGGCTGTCCACAGACCGCCACCGCATTGGCCAAGTGCTCGACTCCGCCGTCTATCTCACCGACAGCAAGCAACTCCTCGCCGAGTTGTACCTGAACCGCGTGATACATCGCATGTTTGAATACGCGCTTCAAGAAATCGAGACCAGACGGTAGACAAAATCGACGAGATTTACCTCTTGCAAAAAGAACTTCTGCACCAATTCGTGATCCCTCAAATCCGGTATCTTCGAGGTAGCCTTCTGCGCCTGCTTCTTAGCCCTTCTACCTGTAAAATAAAAACGAAGCTTTCTTCAAAACAAGAGCTAAGTAAAATCCTTCTACAGCCTCGACCACCGCAGGTTACATATTTACAGTTACAATGCAATCGATATTACAACGGAATGATTCTTTATATATAAATAGCACGTCTTGCACGCTAAGCGTGTGCACATGTACAAAATGGACTGTGCGGCGACGGATCTGCGGTGCCGGTTGTCGAGAGGAACCCGTGCTCGTCTTCACGCGCGAGGCGCGCCTGGCTCGTCCCGAAGTCGGTGCGTCGGCACGAGGAAGTCGGCACGCGCGCTCCGACGAGGATACGCGGACACGGAAGAGAGAGAGAGCGGAGGATCATCACGGGACTCACGTTCGCGGAGCTTCTTTTTGAAATCGGGATCACTGCGGCGCTTCTGGTCGAAGTAAAAGCAGTAGCCGACGAAGATCCCGGCGATCCCGACGGCGATACCGACCGCGGTTTTGGAGATCATGGTCATTCTAATATACAAAAACCCCGAGGTATCACAGAAAAATTCACGAGGTCCTCGTCGCGACCTCGGCCATCATGGGAAAAGGGCTGCTCTCACTGTCGTCGTGCGCGCTGCTGCTGCTGCTGCTGAACGTGCCCGCGAAACACGTTTGCGCGCAGTTGCGCCAACTTAACGTACATACATCATTCTGGACAAAAATTCTAGTTTCTTTTTCGTACATACGTCACTTCGGGGAAAATTCTAGTCCCTAGATGCCAGTGCGTCCCGAAACTCGTCGTCCTCGTCGAGAGAAAGCATTTTTTTTTACTCTTTCCGCTGCCAGATGTGTGGATTGGCGTGGATATTTAAATGTTTATACGTTTCGTATTTAAATATTTTTCCGCTGAGCTCACATATAAATTAGATGCGTGAGAGAACAAACAGATCCGATTTTCTGTTCTGATCCGCTACTTTTGCTACTTTGAAATGAAACGGCTGCCAATTCTCATGTTTATATTTTGCGGGAGTAGGGGAGGGAGTAACCACAAAAACTGGAGTAAAGGAACGCACGGTTAAAAAGGCGCGCACAATTCATTGCACGACTGAAAATGTAAAGCGAATGAACCTCGAGCAGGTACATACGTTTCTTACACTGCTTATACATTCATTTCGTTTTTCTTTTGTGTAAGCTAAGCAAGCTCTAACGATAATATTCTGAAACATATTTACAGGTTGAAAGACACAAGTGCCTTTGATAGTTTTTATCACGTGAATATCGGCGGTAACCCGTGAGCATGTCATTGATAAGGAAACCCATGCGATACGCTCATCAGGAAGGGCACACCGACGTCTGCTATTATTCCGGCGAGAGGTAAATGACAACACGTATATCGCTCTCTGTGCACATGTACAGAAATCTGTCGCGAGAAAGTTAATGATGATCGTGTCTGTGATCGTAGGAGAGGACTCATCACTTGCGGATGCGATGGGGACGTTAGATCCTGGTTAGATTTGATGGACGATGACCCGACCACCAGTTGCATCTCGGAACAGGCGATCACTGCTATCTCGAAGGTGCTTGATAAGTTGCCAAGAGCAAATTGCCATCAGTGAGCAGCATGCTTCAAAAATGTGAAAGACTGCACTTAAAGGAGACGCGACTGTATAAATAGTAAAGCTTTTGATTTCAGGACGGCAAAATTTTTGTGGGAAATGACAATAACACCGTGCAAATTCTTACTTATCCCGATTTAGAGAAGGAGGGAATAGTCACCAGATTCTCGGCGCCGGTCTCAGCATTGGCAACGGCGAAAGACAGCAGTTTAATAGTATCTGGCGCCTGGTATGACGAGCAAATTTGATATTCGTTATATATATTTTGTATACACAGGTTGACAATTTTTCAGCAACTTGATCTTTTTTTTTAAGCGATATGCGGATACAAGTCACAAACATTAATACCTCAGACAGCATAGAACTGGAAGGTCACGAAGCACCTATCTTAGGCTTGTCTTTAGACCCAAAGGAAGAGTTTGTGGTAAGAATCCGTTATATCATTCTCTAATGTTTTTATCGATAATAAAAGCGATAATGAAATCTCAGATTTGAAACTGATATTTCCAGGCGTCTTCCAGCGCCGATGGATCCATTCGTGTATGGAACATTAAGGAAAAGAGAACCGTACATGTTTGGAATAATGTTGTGCCAAAATGTAACTCCTTTTTTACTGCGAAATCGTATTGCACACCCTCCTTCAAATGTACAGACGGCAGCAGCCTAGCGTATCCATCTAACAAGGATGTAGTTATCATGGAGAGATCGTCCTGGAAGGAATTGTGTAGACTGAGGTGTCCCACTTTAAAGACTGTAAGTCTGCTGTCTCCGTTTTTTTTGTCTATCCTGTTTTTAATTGATGAATCATTGTTTTTTTTATTTTCATGCAGGAGCTCAGCATTTGTAAATTCTCCGAGTGTGGCACGCGCATCGCCGCTAGTTCACTGTATGGTGAGATAGTTGTGTGGAATGTAGAGACCAAGGAAGCGATTGGATATCTCGAACATGAGCAAGATACCAAAATCACTGCGTTGGCGTGGCACATAGATCATTCGAATGAAATTGCATTCTGCGATGCCTTGGGAAAATTAGGATGCATTGATGTGGTAAGAGAATATATTGAATATATCTGTATACATATTTTATATATATATATGTGAATGCAGATTTTATTAATAATTTAGGATATCTGTAATAATCTTTTTAGAAAAGTACTAGTAAGCCTAGAAATGAAGCCTTTGATTTTGAGAAAAATGAAGATGTGTTGGAGAATGATATTGCTTTACCGGACGACGAGGACGACGATGGAGAAAACGTGATATCCCTGAATAAAATTAAGGCCTCCGTCAATCTAGAGGATGATGAGATTAGTCATTTGGATGCAGATTCTGAAAAGCCTCCATGTGACACAAAATCTTTTATACCTAACGTGAAATTGCAGTCACCTTTCCAACCAGGATCCACACCCTCTCACTTGTTATCATATTTCATGGTACAGTACAATATTAATTTATGCATGTATAACACTTATAACAATCTTTAAAGATAAGTTTAATCTTTGTGCAATTTTCACATAGGTGTGGAACGATGTGGGAATGGTCAGATGCTTCTCATCGGAGGACGGGGAAGAGAGCAGCATTGAGGTGGAGTTTCATGATGTCACGGTTCATCGCAGCATGCATATAAATAATTATTTGCGACATTCTTTAGCTGCCCTATCGACCCAAGCACTTGTTCTAAGCTGTACCTCTTCTGAAGATGACCCTAGTAAGATTGTCGTAATAGCTCTGCAAGGTTAGTTATTTTGATTATTTTATCATTTACATATAGTAATTTATAATTGTATATGTTAATACTTCAGCATCCAGAATTTAAAACAAGAAACAAAATTATGAATGTCGATATTTAGAGAAAAGGGATTTTATTTTATAAATTATAAAACAAATTCTCAAAGTGTCCATTGTGGCATTATCTTTTGTTCAGTTTGACACCTATTATTATCTTGTTTTATTGATTTCTATTAACATGCCATGCCGCGTGGGTTACTGGTGACAAGTTATAAAACTGGTGATAAATTTAAATATTTTAAATAAACAATGTTTACTTTGTTCTTTTTCTTCTGCTCGTTAACTGTTATTAACACATTTCCATATCGCACCAGTTTTATGAGTTATCACCGGTGACTCACGCGAAATGGGATATGTTAATGGAAATCAATAAGATTAGATAATAATAGGTGTCAAAATGAACAAAAGATATAATTGTGTGTAATAGTAAATATGTGCATTATATCTCAGCAGTCTTGTCCAATTATTTTAAAACATAAACGAATATGGAAGACATTTAAGTTTTGCAAATTTAGCTATTTATTTTTTATCTAAAAAATGTACATATATATATTTTTTAGATATATATGAAATACATAATAAATTCGGTTGTTTTTCTGTATCAGGTTGGGGCTCCGGAAATAAAGAATGGTCTTTGGATTTGCCAGAAGGCGAGGAAAACGAATGCTTAGCGGTCGGTGATAATTTCGTTGCAGTAGCAACATCTAGGAGAAATTTAAGGATATTTATGATAGGAGGGACACAACGTGAAATTTTAGCTATGCCCGGACCTGTAGTTGCGATGAATGGTCTAGGAAATCATCTTGTGATAGCTTATCACGCTGGAATTGGTAAGACAATTTTCCATTCAGTTGACATAATTAAAAGTCCGATAATTTACATGTATGTATTTAATTACATATGTATTTAAGGCGTTTAATTTTTTTTTACAAAAAGGTCCAGCAGGTGATCAGAATATAAATCTATTATGGATACAAATACAGGGAGCGCATTTACGCAGTCAAACTCTAACGCTTCCGCTCTCGCCAGCATCGGATCTCATGTGGTTGGGATTATCGGACGCTCGTTCACCCACTGTCATGGATTCCGACGATGTTATCAGGATATACGACAGGAGATCTTGTCAATGGAGAGTGCTCCGTGACGCGAATGCACAGGTATTGCAAATTACGGATAAATTTTTCAAGTTTTTTTTCGGTGCGCGTAACATGAGATTTCTCGCTTTAGGGAAAAGGTAGAGCGGATCACTATTTCATAATCGGCGTGAGCGAGTACGAACGGAATATGCGGTGTATTCTCTGCAAAGGCAGTTACTATCCGCCGACAACCCCGCGACCGATAATCACCGAGGTATCTTTATCTACACCCCTGTGCGAACCGGAATCTGAGAAAACTGAGAAGGAACGTAAACTGTGGGAGATAGGAAGCAGTCCGTTGGAGGAAACTGAAACGATGTTAACTTTAATAGCGGTAAGTAATTTTAATAATACGTTCGTTTCCATTCTAAAACTAGTACTTTTATTAGAAATTTGACACATTGAATCTTTCTATCTCTTTGCTGATAATTAATGATACGTAAATCTCTCGCAATCAGCTTGCCTGCAGAAGCAACTTGGAGTATCGCGCAGTGGATATTTGCGAACAGATTGCGTCGACGAAAGTGATAGACTTGGCTGTACGGTATGCCTTGCGTGTAAATAAAATGGCATTGGCAAATAAACTGGAAACGATCGCTGACGCGAAGTCCAAAGATACAAAAGAAGACGATACGGAAAATCAGCAAGAAAACGATTTTGCGAGCAACGGTAATTTTAGCGTCGATAGTCAAGAGGAAGACGATGTGTCTTTACTGCCCGTTAAGAAACCGGAGATAGAGATTAAGCCATTGGCCATGAGTCAAACATTAAAAAGAGTAAATCCATTTTTAAAAGCCGGAAATCCATCTCTATCGCCAAGAGGTAAATAATTTTTGTTCCTTTTTTAGATTCTATAACACTTTTGCTCTGTCATTAAAAAAAAAATTTTGACTGCATTATCACAGGTTTAGCTGGTTTAAACAGTTTACCAGAGAAACCCCAGAAACCCGCGTTAACGAAAGTCCCGCCTGTTAAAGCGAAGTCGAAAGCTGAGCCTAAGAAAGAGTCGTTCGTCAATTGGTATGCCAAAAATAAGAAGAGTCTGCAGGAAGAATTTCCCGAGGTAAACGTTGGTGAATTAACTAAAATCGGTTTGGCGCGTTACAAGGAAGAGACGGCGCAGTCGAACGGAGACAGCGCGGCTGGACCGTCAGAACTCTTTAAGAAACGGAAATTATCGAGTCCAGACAACGAACACACTAGCGAAGCGAAGCGATCTGTCAGCAGCAAACTCAGTGAATTCGCATTCGACAAATAAATTTTATTCGGCCACGCAAATTGTTTTATATGTGAAACTTGCTAGATTTTTGACAATTTAACGGAGATAAGAGGAGTGCACACATTTATATTTTCGAATCGGAGTAGTCACAAAGAAAAGCCTGATGACCGCAGAGATCTTAACGATTCTTTTCTCGGGTATGTTTTTATATACTCTTAGTCTACATCACAAGGAATTTTCAATGTCGGATAGATCGAAAGAATCGGAACACCTTTTTTAACATTCTAGAGAGATTAAAGCATTTATAATCAATTTTATCGTATTTTTTTATTAATTTTGATATTAAAGTGTATCCATTGTAAAAACGTCTTGTATCCTTTTGATCTTCCTATATCGACGTGTTTATTTGTATTATGTCACTTGTGCGAAAAAAATTGTAGGAAAGCGAGGTTTGGCACATGGTACAACCAGCGTTGCGAGTACGATCAATAGCTCTATATACTCCTAGGTGCAGAGGCGCGGAAGTCTCTGAGAAGGTGAGACAGGTCGTTTGTTGAAACGGCGAGAGTGTATTAAACGCGATAAGTGGATAATGATCGGATATGAATTCGTGTCTTTCAAAGAGTGTGTGTCGCGAGCGCGCCGCCCCACGGTTCACCCTTCCGCGCCGATAAGGCAGCGTGGTGGCAAACTTAAGATTCGTTTTTAGTTTGCTCCGATCTCTCGGGCACTCGGCATCACGCGGCGGTGGAAATCGCACGTCGAAAATAAATTCCTGCAGGCTGCTCGGGCTGAAGAGAAACGGCGAGGTGTTGTCAGCGATCGGCCGCACGCACGATGAAAGGTAAGTCGATCCTCCTCTCGCGAGAGCCCGCGACGGGAATTGTTCGCGGGAGAACTCATCCGGAGAACTCCGGGGAACTCGGCGCGCTAAATATACACTCAGACGACGGTCAGTGTATGGCATGCGGCATGTGTGTCTTCAAATTGCATCACCGCCGCGATGTGCACGTGCCGTGCAACGGCTAATTTCCACGGTGCGTAATCTCGCGGTGTATGAGCACTCACGTTCCCCGTTTCAAATGTGATTCACTGTGACAAGAGATTCATGTAACTGGTCACTGATTTTTCATTTCGATTTTTTTCTCTCTACTTTTTCGGGGCAAAAATCCAGCGAAACTTTTCTCCTACACTGAGAGGGAAAAAAAATGTAAAATAAAAAAAAAATATATTTCTTGGTCTAACTATACACATATGGCGGTCACAGGCTGTCAAACAATTACTGATTAATTTAATAAAGTACTTGTTAATTCACAAAAATATCATGTTAATATTGTTGACGTATTGTTTAACTCGAAAGCGTATATAATATTGAATTACTAAAGAAAAACTGTCAACAAAACGTATTTAATTATTTTAACAACTTTTTTCAGTGTACGTGTTAGCCTAGTTTTCCTATCATTTCAAAGACTTCTTGTTACAAAACCGATTAATGACGATAACGAAGTTAATTAAATATTAGCTTAAAAGTGTCGCTATCTTTTAAGATACGACAGCCGTTCAATGACTTATCTAATATATATCATTTATGTGTTATCTAGAACGAAAGAAAATGTCTGAATTACTTTTAAAAATCGCTAAAAGTTTCATTAATTACAATATGACGCATTATATAGCTTGGTGATATCTCACATAGTTAATGCGTAATATATGCTACATATTTTCTTAATTTATGCAGATATAAATCCTCTCCATATTTCCAATTATTAGACGAAGTGATGTTTCATTACCGAATTTAATCTTAACTTAATGAAAGAGAAGTTAATTACAATATATGTTAATATTAATATTTCACGCATTTTGCAGCGGAAATAATTGACGTTTAACTGATTCTTATTTCGAGAAAGCAGCGGAAAAAAAATGCAACGCGACATTGAGAAAAATTGGCGTGAGTTTGGTAATGGTATTGTTATACATTTGTGCAATGCTCGTTTTAATCTAACGACGCTATTTTATTTTCAATGATGCTTACTGTTTACCATGATATGTATCTTGATCCGTAATATGTATAATTCGATTATTATTATCGCGCGCCTTTTTAATTTGCGGTTTAAAACGGTGGATAAGCATATCCGCTCGTTTCAATTTTGCTGAGTGAATCGCATTCACGCAGGTAATTCTCGCTTATTAAATAATAATTCTCGCTTTTGCGACGCTACATGGCGCAAACAATCGTTACGTAAACAACCATAAATTCGATGATATTTCCATATTTATGACAGAATTCCTCGGACATTCAAAGCAATTTAAAGTTGCATTCTGTAAGGAATGCGATAAGCTGATGCAGACATTTTTTTCATTGAAAGTTTATCGTTTTCCAACTGATTCGGGATTTGTACGTGCATGACATGGATTTCACGTGCATTTTTAATAAACATTCATAATATGAAATATATATTGCAAAGGCAGGAAGAGAAAGACATCGGGTTATTTCTTATAATTGTATCTATAATTATTGGTAGTAAGCAAAACTTTAATTATTGCGAACATTTTTATGTAATATTGATAACGAACGAAGTTTTATCTTTACATAAAAATTACGTTAAAACTGTTTTTTTTTTCTATGCGAATAGTACGTGTCCGGCACGCAAACCGGACACGTAAGCTCTTCGGATATTTCGATTTTTTTTACGGATTCTCCGCCTTGTCGAAAGTAGCTCTGACATAAAACGGTAATCTTTCTTTAATATAGTCGCACATATGTAAAAGCACGTAAATAAAATGGATATTCGGTATTTCGTAATTTTCTATCTCAATATCGTTATCCACCTCGATATAACATTTGGTTATAATAATTATGCTGCAATATGATTGAACTCTGATCGTGATTGTGTTTCTGGTTGTTTAATTTTATAGAATAAGTTGGTTGATATAATTTGTACATAAAGATGTCATCTTATCAAAGAAATAAAAACAATACGAAGTTAAAAACGAAGTTGAAGTTTTATCTATGATTTACATAACAGTTCTGAAAATTACTTATTTTATACATATATATTTTAGGCGATATATCGGATAATGTTTGGTTTGCTCGAAATTTTATTGTCGACCTGATGTCCTAACGATTTCATCGCTAATTACTTCTTTGTTTTATATTCATTTTTATTCAAATATATACCATTTTTATTATTAGTCGCTATCGCTCGGTAGTAAGTACGGTCGTGGATATATTGGTTGCAACATTTTTTTTCATAGGTTTTTTTAGTATATATATTTAATATATATAATATATATATTTTATAGATAACTAATTTGCAAATGCGAACCACGATAGTGTACTATCTTTAGTCTAGACAGTATACCAATCGATCGTGATTCGCATTTGCAAAATATTAGTGCGTTTCGAAACCTATTAAAAAAAAAAGTGTCGCAACCGATATGTCCACGATTGTACATGTTTAAATGTCGCCGTCAAACTAAATATATATAAATTTAAAAGATAAATTATTTAATTGCTAAAAAAGAACGCGATGCTACAATTATAGTCTGGAATAGCTAAAAATCAAATGAATGTATATGAACATATATCACGTTGACAGGTGTTTCACTGATGCGGAAATCTCCGGCGAAAAGAAATGCGTTTCGCGTTTAAAAATCCTATCGTATTCGTTAAGCCCGACACGTGACTTCGACGCAACACGTATGTGTGTTAATTGTATGTGTGTCACATATGTCCTAATGTGTTTATCTTTTCGGAACAACGTGCGGCGATGTAATCGCCACAAAAGAAATATCTACTTTGAGTCTTGTGTATTTTATTTAGCCAAAATTCGCATTGAAGAAAAAAAGAAATCTCGTATAAAAGTCATTTATCATTTATTATTACAGAATTTATTATTACATAGATAATCAATAACGTTTAAGAAATTTCTTTGCAATCGTAATTTTTTTCTGGTCTTTCTTGGTTCTCTGCTGCATTATTGTTCGAAGCAAGAGCTCAAATTTCGCCAAAGCTTATTTTAGGCGAGCTAAAATTTACGTCCGAATTTAGAATAGAATTCTATTTATTGTTTTCTATTTTATATAATTTTATATTTGCTGTGTACAACGTTAATTAAAGATTCAGAAGATATGCTATATAGATAATATAAAATAGCTACTATAATTTATATATAATTATATATATATATATAT
>NW_012026840.1:847824-867455 GCF_000956235.1 Wasmannia auropunctata | reverse complement strand
TCCACATACTTTAATACATGCGCGTATTTTGGATATATGTATATATATGTATATATATATTTTTCATGATTTCAATATAAAATATCTATTAAAATACGCGCATGTATTAAAGTATGTGGAAAATTAATAAATCGTTTACACGTACGGTAAATCGTACGTTTTAAATCGTAAATGGAATTCTATTCTGAGTTCTAACGCGAATTGCAGATCATCTGAATCAATCTGAAGTGGCCTTAATGCTGCACGCGTAATTCTATACGATTTTGATAAAATTGCTGCGCTCAGGTTTCACAAGTCGACGGCTAATGTTGAGCAATTTTATATGTATCAGTGACATGATACGTCGTTATTGCAGCACACGATTTGCACATCTGCAACTGCATGTACGTTATACATATGCATGCTGTGCAATCACACTAATTATATGTAACATATATGTCCTGTTAGCTAATACCGGTTTGAAGAGTTTTTCGCTGCAATTAACGGATCTCATCGAATCTGTTGATACGAATGCGATACCCAGTTATGTCGGCGTGAAAAAGTTTCGTGATTCGAAAAAAAAATTCAGCAAGAACTTGAGTAGAATTACCGTTGCATTGCAGCGATTAATCAGATTTTATTAGAGCGAGATTTTTACTCGGAATTGCGTGGAAGTATACAGAATAAATTATTTTGCCACGAATCTGAACTTTTTGCTCCACCGTTTTTACAATCTTTTAATTGCATAATGCATACACACACACACACACACACACACACACACACACACACACNCACACACACACACACACACACACACACACACACACACACACACACACACACACACACATATATAATTTTTCAAGATTTAAGTTTGATAAAAATCCCTTGTGAAATTTAGGGAAAGAGGCTGAGTATTGTTTTTTGCATCATCTTTGCAATAGCTAAATTTTTTTAACGCGACAATTAAATAGCGCTAATTATTATTGCCACGAATTGCGGAAATGATACGTCTTATTATTAGATTTGGTTGTGGAGCTTGCGGTGTGTTTAGATTAGAGTCCAATATAGAGCGATCGATATAGGAGCTAATATCCCATCAAAACATTGTTAATATCACATTTCGTTTAATTTCATTTATTTTCACGCGAAGAAATACAAAAGATTGATTCAAATTCAGTAATTACAGATTAATCTTATATGTAATATGAGATGTTATGTATTTTTTGTGGTTTAACTTTTTCAAATTATTTCTCACAAATTAACGCGAAGATCAGATATTTCTCTGCAATTAATTAATTTAGCCAAGGACACTATTTATTTATCAGAATTTACAGATTCCTAAAAGATAGTGTGCTAATTATAACCGTGCATTATTCGATTCGAGTGCTTGAAGAACTATGCGATAGCTAGACTATCACAGAGTATTATGAGAGTCGAGCTGAACGTAAAATTACCAAGAGTTATTTTTAGTAATTTCTTAATTAAAAAAAAAAAAGAAAAAAATGAATATCCATATTCTTAAGTATATTTTCTTTCAAGTATTACATGTTCTGTTTCAGGTCTCGTACCGTTAGATCCCGTCCAAGAGGCCATGGGCTCCATGGGTCCATGGCACATCGTGATCGCCGTGGCGATTTCCCTCGTCAAATTTCCAGTAGCTTGGCACCAGCTCTCTATTGTATTTCTTGCACCGCCCACTAATTTCTCATGCAGCGCTCCTTTGTCAGCAACTAACGAATCTATGACAATGAAATGCAAGATTGACGTTGGGAATGGCACTATAGAAGAGTGCACTGAATTCAAATACGATAAGCGAGTATTCCGAGAGAGTATCATAACGCAGGTAAATTAGTAATAATTTAATTAAATACACGACTTTCTTGCGTGTGTATTTTTTAATATACGTATTATCACAATTGGTTATATAATGATTATGAGAACAAGAATTTCAATTTAAAATAATAAAAAGGTATTTGTAAATAATTATGTCAATTTTTTTTCAGTGGGATTTAGTATGTAATAGAGAGCAATTGACGAATTTAGCACAATCTTGCACAATGTTCGGTGTGCTCGTTGGTAATTTAATTTTCAGCATAATGGCTGACAGGTATGTTAATTCGAAATCATTATAAAATACGATAATGGCTATATTTTATTTTATAGATTAATATAAAATATATGCGCGTGTGTCTACATTTTATTGAAACTAATAAAATTTACTCATAGAATTGGCCGAAAGAAACCGTTAATGATCGCAGTCGCATTGCAATCGGCGACAGGATTCGCGAGTGCATTCGCACCGTGGTACGAATTGTTCCTGGTACTCAAATTTATTTGCGCCTTAAGTACTGGCGGAACGATGCTCGTCAGTTTCGTTTTACGTAAGTCAAGCGCGCAAACAAAGTCACAATTTTAAAAGTCCAATTTATAAGTTAATGAAACTGAGTTCAACCGGTTGCAGTTATGGAGATTGTCGGAGTCGAATGGCGATCGACTATGTCGGTCCTTTTTCACGTGCCATTTTTAATCGGACACGTAATGAATCCCCTGATATCTTACTTGACGCTTACGTGGTACGGATTCCAAATGGCTATCTCGATACCGTCAATTTTCTTATTATCGTACTACTGGTACGTATATAAATTACATACATATGTTATAAAAAGCGAAATAAGAGCTGTTTTTAAGATTTGCGAAACGTTCGTATTCGAGGAAGCAGTTATTAAGGGAGTTGATGTTTTGCGAAATAGGATTATCCCGGAATCACCGAGGTGGCTGCTAGCTGTGAGCAAATCCAGAAAGGCGGAACGGATCTTGCTGAAGGCTGCCGAGCGAAATAGGATCCCGGTGGAAAATGTGAAGCTAGCGCTTGAAACTCATGAGAATCAGATCCGACAGGGGAGGAACAATGAGAAATATAACATCACGCATTTGTTTAGAACCCCGAATTTAAGATTGAAAACCATATACGTGAGCGTCAACTGGTTCGTCTGCGGCATCTGTTTCTTCGGATTAGCGCAATACATGGGTCATCTCGACGGCAATATATTCATCAACGTCGCAGTTTCTGGTAAAGCTAACATATCGTCGGATCAAACTAAATAATTTCTGTCATCGTGTTGTTACACACTTTACTGTGATTTACAGCCGCCATGGAAATACCTGGAACTATAATAGTGCTGTTTCTGATATCGCGGGTTTCGCGTTTAAAAATTTTGATGGGCGGGAACATCCTGTCCGGCGTGAGTCTGCTTCTGATAACTCTCATAACCAACGCGAACGTCCGGATATTTTTAGCCTCGCTAGGCCTCGTGGGTATGGCTATTAGTTTTCCTACGGTGTACCTGTACAGTTGCGAAGTATTTCCGACTGTCGTGAGAAATATTGGCGTCGGTTTGGGAAGTATCTCTGCCAGAGTAGGAAGTATAATTGCACCGTTCATTGCCACAATGGTAATTTGTGATGTGTATTGAATACGTTATAACTGATGTATCTTACAATGAAATAATTTTATATTAGCGACTAAGAGTCGTATTTCATATGTGTACAAGTAACGAGTTATCGTTTTGAACTTTTACGATTAAAGGTACGTAATAATTTATAGGGCACTATCCAACCTTGGCTGCCTCCGGTAATATTTGGTACAGCGCCGATAATAGGCGCTGCACTCTGTTTATTCTTACCGGAAACAATGAACTGCGAGTTGCCACAGACGATAGAAGACGCCGAAAACTTTGGAAAGTACGAAATTATAGATACTACAAAATATTTCTGTTAGTGTTACAATTTTGTCAATATACAACAAATTTATCTTTTCCAGGAAAAAATCCGAGGAAGAACATTGACTTAATAATAATTGATACGTGACATATGCACTTGTGGTTGCATAATATTTTTCCACAATTAAATATTTCATAGAGCGCAAATTTAGCACGGCACAGCAAGTTCAACCACTCAAGATATCAATATCTGTGTCAATACCTTTTATCAAGTGAGTCTGCAAAAGATTGATATAATTTTTTTCACTTTTTTAACGTATAATCGTGCCTGAAAAAAAGAGAATTTTTATACATAACTTGTACTATTCATCATCATATATGTACACGCTATATAGCACTAAATATTTTATATCACACTGTAAATTTTATATAACAATTATATATTTATTAACATATACATTTGCATTTTATGATAACGTATGATTTTTACAAATGCTCAACAATATTCTTCTTGATGTTAAATTGTTATAAAGACGATATCTCGCGAATGTGCGCTCTGAGATTCAAATATGCAACAAAATTTTATATTGATTCGTTGCTGCACAATGTCTAATCGATATATTTATCTAGTAAAATTCTTATATTACAATTTTGATATAGATAAAGTGTTCTTGTACATAAATATTATAATATAAATTCTATACTTATACTACACAAATATAATTATAATATTAATTATGTAATATTATAATCAAATAATAATAATATTAATTATACAATTAATATTAATATTACTTAATTATTAGAAAATTATATCGTTGTTTTATTGAGGATATTAAAAAGGAATATTGGAAGATTTTATATCGCTCTCCATTAGTGTTCTCGTTTCTAAATAATGGTTACATGCAATTATAAAAAATTCATTTCTTTACAACATTACCCATACAGATCTTATGAGGAATAATTATATATAAAAAATACTAAAAATAATTCGAGATATAACATAATCGCTTGTGTAAAAGTGAATGTGATAGAAATCTTTATACGAGACTTCGTCATTCACAAAAGTTGCGATCCCCTATTTGCAATGCTATACTTACATGAGAAATAAGTAATAAATAGGACCAAATCAGCCTTTTATGAGTTTCATACGCTAGCGTTAGCGTGGGATATTTAGATTTCTTCGTGAACAAAGTACAAAGTTCTAAATAACGTACCGCTGATGTTACGCAACACCGTCTAACTTGTTTGTCCCAAATAAAGTGCTTTATTGGGCAACACATTCACGATGTCGTTAGTTCGTTTATGCACAACGTCGATCATCTTATTGCCATACTTAACGGTGTTACTTAAAGATCCTAGCCAGGAGGACATGAGACTCTTTGAAGGTGTTTTCGAAGGCGTCAAGTTATACGATGTGCCTGAAACATTTTATATATGCGAAATGTAATAATATATATTAGTGCTGTTATCCATTATTAAATAATATAACTTTTGTAAGGAAACTTTATGCGAGCGAGTAAGAAGTGAACGAAATAAAATTCACCTATTAGAAATTTAATGATCGCCTTATTTACGGCATCCGACTTTTCTTGATGCGGAAAATGCTGCGCCTCCGATATAACCTTAACCCTCGACACTTCTACATGTTCGGAACTCTGAATGATGCTCTCTATCGTTACAAAAGGATCCATATTTCCGATTAGAAGCAGCGTTTTGTTATCAATCTGTTCGCCGCTATCTATATTCAGTCTTGTAAATGGAAGGTTGCGATAATAATTAATCGGTCCTGTCCAGTCCTCTACAAAAAAACATTGTTTCGATTTTTTTAATATGATAAACATAAGAGGAGAATAACACGTGACGCAAAGATTATTTTTTATAAGGCTTAAGATTGCTTAAGATTAATTTACCTTTTCTGCTGAAGGCATATTTGTACGCCTCGACGTAGCTCTTCTCTGTGTCAACTTGAGATATTTGAAGATGTTGAAATATATCGTTGATAATAGATAAATCCTCCTTGAGCGCATCTATTTCCGGCAGAAACGGTAATCTGCTGAAATGCATCCACCTAGAAACGCCACATTGTTTGTAATTAAAATACATAAGTATAAAAAATTTTTCATGCATTTAAATAGCACTTTTCAAAGTCCTCGCGAATCTTCGTGAACGCAATTTCGAAGATATACCTACTTTCTATCTAACGCGAAATTTCCTGATACTCTGTTCCAATAAAAATTGGGATGCGGACTCGAAATGGCTATGAATTTGTAAACAAGATCTCCGTGTAGGGCGACCATGTACCATCCCAGAAGTCCTCCCAGGTCGTGGCCGATTATACTACACGTCCTCACGCCGAGAGTCAAAATGAATTGTTTCAACTCGTCTATTAAAATTTCAATTTTGTAAGCTCGCCTATTGAGCGGCTTGTCGCTGTCACCGAATCCCTTTAAATCTATAGCCACTACCCTGAAACAGCATTAAAAACGTCAGTGTGACAACGGTCAATACGTGCGCTAACGTGTACTGCAAAATGCTTTATTTTAATTAAAATATTTTAAAACACATTAAAGTAGAGACTGTATGCGAGCCAACACGAATGATGGCATGTAATAATTTTTTTTTTATTATACACACCATCATCCGTGTTGGCTCGCATATAGCCTTCAATACATTCGATACATTCTCGTGAGCCTACTTCTCCAAATTATTTAAAATATCTTAATTAAAATTATCTTTATTAAAATCTTATTAAAAAATTAATTATAGATTACCAAACGCACCTATAGTGTTCCGCGAGGCACGGGATCTGTTTCCTCCAAGATAACCAGCAATCCGGGAATCCATGTAATAATAATACGAGAGGTTTACTCTTGTCTCCCGCTTCCACATAATGGAATTTAACACCCTGCGTAAAGAAAAGCGTATTAAAAAAAATGGAAAGAAAAATTCTTTTAAGATCAAACATATATTTCTTTAAATTTACAGTGAATTTTATGTAAGAGCTCCCCCTCGCGAGATTTCGTTTCACGGTTCGCTGTGAATACAATAGAGATATGCCGCAATTACGATAAAGCATAATAATACAGCGTTGCATATCGAGAAATGAAATTAATTAAATTACATCAGACTCGTGTATACAAACGCGGCAGTTTTCTTCTTCATGATTAATAATTTTCTCATTAGTGATAGATGGAATTCTCCGTCTGTTTTCCAGACTAAACAATTTGATATCGTCGCAATTTTTCAAATCTCCCGATAAAAAGAGACAGACAATGAACTTGTAGCTGGTGCTTTTCGCAGCACTGCTTAATTGGATTGCATTTGTTGTTCAGCAAAGGCTAATACTCTGCGAAGACGTTCAAAGCGCGCGAAAAAAAATTTGCTGAAAAATATATTGGAATCTCACTGCGAATTATTATAATCTTCATTACAATAATCCACAATTAGGTTCCAATGTATTCTTAAGTTTTCAGTTATGACATACTTTGGATTTTCTTGCAGAAATGAGTGTTCATTAAGGAAAATTATTATATAATATATAGCACATATTAATATTATACAATTACATATTTTATATGTAAATAGTGATTTTCTTAATGCCAATACGTCAATATTTCAGAGAATGAATCTAGAGTTCAAAAAGAATCTAAGAATGAAATGTACAATACAAAAAGTATGCCGGGGTTTTAGGCCTTTATTTTCCAAGTTAAAGAAAATACTGTCACACATCTTGCTGTAACATACATTATACTACATATTATGATTTTAAGATGTGCTATAGTATTAGTAAACATCAGACCACATCAGAGCTAAAGTATAACAAAGAATCCTCCTGTTTACACGTTTCTATTTCACAACTCCATCTTGATACTTGTTATCTGAATTGAAAATTAATTACGTTGAAAAAAAAACAGAGACAAGTCGCATTATCGGTCACAAAAATACCCGTTTATCAATACGTGCAACATGTTTATTCATTGCGCGAGTGTCGCCTGCACTCGATGTCGCAAGATGAGGACGTCGGTCATACGAGTTTAGATACATTGCATTCGATTACATTGCGAAAATTGAATATCGCTGCCAATTCCTCGTCCTTTAGACGGCGCAACAACACGGGCGTATAAACACTTTGATTCTGGCTCGACTGCTCTTATATTAAAGACAGTCTCGAGGGCGAGAACGCGATAACGTTGCGAGATAATCGTGCGATTCAAGAATTATGTAATAACTATACTATTTACAATCTAGCAAGATAAGTATAGAATACGTAAAAAATTTTTTCTTCACGAAGAGATCTATTCATTCTTTAGAAAATATCTGATATTTTCACCAAGCGCTCGCGTGTTTCCGGGAACAATCTCGGATCCGTGGACGAGCGCAAAGGCGCGAACGATTTCTCTCGATCCCTATATCGCGTTGTCATCGGTGGCGTTTAAGTCAAGGGTCACACCCACGCGCATAGCAATGCACCGCGATGCTCTCACCTTGATTTTCACGTAGGAATGCGTGCCGAGGCTGTTGTCGACCAGGCACGGCGGCGGCTGGTCCCGCTGCCGTAGCATGAAGAACTTTTTAGGGTCCCATATCCATTTGAGGAACCGTCGGGCTATCAGATACAGACCGTAGACGAAGGACAGGACATGCAGCTCGATCGTCTCGCGCGTTGAGGCGCGCACGATCTTGTCATCCGCGACGACCATAATCGCGCGCGACACACGTGAGGGTGATCTCGGATGATCCGCGCGCAGCGCAGCTCGATCGCGAGACACGACGCCACTCGAAATTCTCTCTCCGTTAATCCCCCTGTGCAAACGATCGCGGGCTCGAGTGGCCGTGTGCGGAGCTTCGCAGGCGGCCGACACGTGCGCGTCGTCACGCGGGCTAAGCAGAGTGTGTGAGATCACGTTCCCGGTCACACTCGGCGAACAGCAGCCAAGAGTCGCCGTCGCCGATCGTATATTCTATACTCGAGGACGAGAGTCAGCTCGCACACACGCGCGGTGAGAGCGCGATTATCAGAATTTTTTTCGACAGCCGTACGCGACCGTCGAATACGATGTATATGACGGCCTCGACTTTGAGACACGGTCTCCGCGATCACTTTTCAGTTTTACCGAGTACACAGCGCGCTTCTATAGTTTAATAGGTACAAACAGCTCCGATATCTCGGGGAGAGGAGGGGAGATCGCGATATACGTGTAGTGCTGTATTAGAGGTAGCGATCACTCGAAAGACACGATATTACTGATATGCCGATATTAACACGGATATTCACGGATCACGCGTCGATCGATGCTTTTGTACACATCACGCATTCTCGCCGAATGATGCAACGAATCTGAAATCTCTCCGCAGATCGGTATCTGGGCGTCTCGCGAAGTTCGCCAGCGGCGTCCGGACGGTGTAAGGCCGTTCCACGACTGCGTAGAGGATATATCACTGATCGGACTTTTTGTGCGTTTGCGAGCTCAGAGGCCACGAGACAACGAGGTACTTCCTTATCGGATCTCCTCGAAAAGCGTATCCGAAAGCCGTTTTATCTGTCTGGCGACGGACGTACTCTGGGATTTTTGAACTAAAGATCTTTTTTTTTTTTTTTTTAACTAAATTGATTCTTTCCGGCTTCGATTTCGCTGATATTTAATTCAGCTTCGATATTCCGCAGCGAAAGCGGAATGAAAAAAAACGAGCAAGGAATAGAAAATTATTAAACTACAGCAGATCATCTTTGATTAAAAGAGCTTTTTCAGAATGACAAGACTGGAGCGAGGAAGGTGTGAGACTTCGCGATGTACTAAAAAAATTTAACTTTTACAAAAAGAATACATATCTCATTTTACTCCAATTAATTCGATTCTCATATCTACTGATATAATTTTATTTATTCTCGGAATATTCTCTATTCGTACGTGGAAAAAAATATGAATCAATAATTATACGAAAATTTCACTGAATCCATAAGAATCAATAATTCTACGAAGATTTTACTTTAAAGATTTTAATTATTTTTTTTTATCGCAGAGGTGCAATTAGCGATTCGGACTAAAAAGAAATTAGTCTCGTATAAATTAGATGAGATGGTACAACAAATATAAAAAAAATCCTAAATAAATCTCAGAAACTTTGTCATTCCAAATCATTTCCTCGCCTCCGTCGAAAATTCTTTCTCTCGCCTCTTTACGAGGAAAGAGACGGAATGAGCTTCGGATTGTCAGCTGTTGAACTGTGGACCCGTACCCGCGCTATCTCATTTTTAACTCATTCTACCTACGGTGTGACGTGCATGGTATAGCGCGACACTGTCGCGACGACAGTATTTATCTGTTTTCGAAGTAACGATTACGCATCACGCACGGCCCGATCGAACAGTCATCGTAAATGCCACGCGTTTGGGAACTGAATAATCGGCGGCACGCTATCTCGCAATTCACAATCAGATCGCCCGTATCTTATCTCCCCGTCTACAGACGTCGCCGAACGAACGATTTTTTTTTTATACTACGACGCAGAAAAAATAGAGACCACGTAATCCCGTTATTTAAATCCGCTTATCTCTGCAGCTTGTGCATGTGTGAAATGCTCCGTTTTACCGACGCGGTCGGTACGCAGGCTTGATAAGAGCAGAGCGATCATTTATCGACGACGAATAATATAATTGATATAATATAGTAAAACCATTATGTATCAATAATTCGTCGCAATTAACTCGATACCGTAATGAAGTCGAGGCGAGACAGCGAGATGTTCCTTCTGCCACGAGTGTAAAAAGAAAAAAAAAAAAAAGATTTCGGTACTCGCGCAAAAAGATTGGCAGCGGTGGGATTCGAACCCACGCCTCCGAAGAGACTGGTGCCTTAAACCAGCGCCTTAGACCGCTCGGCCACGCTACCACTCGCCAAACCTCTCTCTCGCAGTCGTATTTTCCTAGATAGACACGGGGTCACTCACACATCGACGCGTAAACTCGAGCCTGTCAAGGCATACACATTAAAATAAATGCATACATGGTTTGCTATGTAATACATAACATCACTTCACGCGTTGAGAATGCGTGCCCACTAATGATCCCATATGTATCCATTATTTTATACTAAAATATTCAAGAGTCGAATGCGACAATGAAATAAATTCATTTTCTATTTTAAACATAAAATTATTTACATAAAATGGAGACGCTAATTATATGAACTTGTGTCCCACTCCTCTAAATACATTCTCTTTTGTAAAATTGTATCCATTTTTCCTCGTCGATATATGTATATACATTTCAATCATAATATTACGGAATGTCTGCGTCGATTGTGGAATTCGCGAGTCTACGTGAGAAATAATTTCAAAGATGATTCGTAAATAATCTCCAATTGTTGAGGAACGATCGAACAATTCTATTCCTCTCATTTGGTCGCAAATTAGAAATGATTTGAAACTGAATGGCAATCATGTTATCGGTTTGTCGGTCGCATACAGTAGGCAGTAGCGTAATGAATGTTTCAAATGCCTCCGACAAGGAAGATTTAACATTTCTTTTTTTTTTTTCCGATCGTTCGCTTCATTTCTACGGGTTTTCACGATGAAATAAGTGATGTCTGGCGTGCACATGCTAGCAAAACTGAATTGCAAAACAGAACAAACGATATAACGTCTCTCTTTTCGAAAGTCATATCTTTGCGAAAAAATATACAATCAAGTTTTTACTCTCTACATTTTAATTTCTACACGTATCATCTATAGAAAAATATTTTCAATGGGCACTCTCTCGCGAGAGTAATACAGGTATGAATTCCCAACAGTTACAACTACACCACTGCTATCGTGGGCGTAGATATCACATGGATTAAACAAAGACTGTCGTCGGGCGGGGCTTTCGATCGGCGCGCGTCGCGCATGCGTCCGTCGGCCCGACGGCGGAATTTCGACCCGCGTCACGTCGACGTAAACCCCACGGCGCGGCGCGGCGCGCGACGTGCGTGTGCGTGTATTTATGTACAGGGAGTGTTTCGTTACGCGCCTCGTCCGCGCGCTCGCTCGCACGCTCGCGCGCGCGAGAGAGAGAGAGAGAGAGAGAGAGAGAGAAAGACGAATGCGTCCCCATTTTCTGTTTTTTTTTCCTCCTTCCGTCCGCGCGCCGCGTCGGCCATTTTGCCGTGACCGGCTTAATATGCGCCGCTCATTTTCTCCGCTCGCGCCCGCCTGTAACTCTATATCCGCGCGACGAGGCGCAATTGTCGCCCGCCGCGCACCGCTTCTTTGTCGCCAGCTAGCTCACGCTGCGATCGTAACCGGGGTAGGCCTCCCTCCCTCCCTCCCCCGCCCCGACGACGCGGCGGGGACCCAGGAGTCGCGCCCGGTGTGCCGGCCGTGCCGGGCCGGCTCTCTCGTTCTCGCGGATTAGTCATCGAACGGCGGGCGCGATCGACGATCCGCACGCATGCACGCCACTGTCGGCGACAGGTGGCCCTCACAAATTGAAAATTAATCCAATCAGATCGCGCGCGCGCGCGCTCGCCCTCGCGCGTCTCTCTGTCTCGCTGTTTGGATGGACACAGAGTGCGAATGCGTATAGGGTTTCTCTCCACGATCTGCACGGTGCGGAATACCCCTCGCGGCCCTGAATTCCATTCACCGCGTTTATATACCGATTGCCGCGAAACGCCGCGGCGTTTAGGATTAGGTCGAAATCGAAATCGATTAACGTTTTCTCTTAAAACACGCGCGCGAAACGCGACGACTTCGTTTCACATCAGCGGGGGCTTATCATCGATTATGGGCTTAACGCGGATCATATAGGATTGCCAATAATAAATGTAATAATACAGCCGCGAACGCGGAGAGACCAGTAAACTTTGGGGGATTGCTCTTGCGTGAAGAAAGAAAGCAATTCTTTACGCAAGAACAATCTCCCTTCAATCGACACCTTCCGATTAGTAGATTATCGCGTCGAGATTTTATACATCCAGCCGGTGGAGCCGCGTATCTCCAATTTATAGGATTCGAACTCTATTAAGGCCTTCCAGCTCTACATAAGTTCAGCCTCGCTCTCCTCTCCTCCCGCCTTCTGCATCTTGGAAATTGTATTTTACGCGTGCCGAACAAGATGCCATTCGTTCGGGCTTTGTATTTCGCAGCGACGGTGATTAACCGCAATGCGCTGATTAACCGCGACGCGTCTGCAACGACGACGACAAAGTCGAACGCGTCGCGGAGCGCGACGTGCAGCCGAACGGAACGGATCGGAGCCGAGCGGAGCAGAGTGAAGCGGAAAGGAACGCGGGGGGAGGGGGGGGGGGAGGGAACGTCCTCGCGCCGAATTAATCATTTCAACAGCTGCTACGTCGCATTAGCGGCAGCGGATAAGACAAATGAACGTCGTGGAGCTTGTTAAGACGTAATCCGAGAGATGTGTCTGCGCCACCTCCCGCTTCCACCTCCGTCACCCTCCTCCTCCTCGTCGTCGCCGTCGCACATCCGCCGTCGTCTCTCTCATCCGGGATTAGACGCTCCTATACCACGGGCAACTATTTTCTCCGGCGATCCCCCTCTGTTTATCAGCTACCTAGGGGCTCTACTTTCATCGCCGTCTTTCAGACAGCTCGTCGTATTTCGCTTCCCGACAACGCATTATAGATATAACAATCATGCTCTGTTAATCGTATTTAATGATCTAAGCTCGGATTATTGCGCCCGCCCTCTTTTTCAAGACAAAAGAAATTAATGACCGATATAGGCTTGAATATATTATCACAGCAATTTGTTAGACACTTTTTTTTAAAGCACGATCTTGTTTTTATACAATTCTATCGATCCGTTATGTATTGAGGTGAACAATTTAGCAAAATACATATTTATATATGCGCTGCAATATAAAAAACGCGCATGATAATTTTTGATAATTTATATATATCATAAATTGTAAATCTCAAAAGTTAAATTATTACAGCGATGCAATATATGTATGTTTGTGCTTTCAGTAAAAATAGGAAGAGAGAAAGAGTGAGATTTTTGTGATATTTTCTTTCTCTCTTTTTTCTCGATTGTCAAAGGATGACCGTATCGTCGAAACGCGCAGATAGGATCGTTCGGATTGTCCCGGTTGGGGTGGACGTCGAGAAACGTGACGTTTCGCGTTTCGTGCTTGATTCGTAGCGTCTCCGATGACAGATAGTGTCAATGCGGGTACCATCGGTAGACCGCTGCGTGTGAATCACGCTGTGCGATCTTCACCTGGCTCGCGACGACAATGCGAGATACGATTGCGCCGCGAAATATATTCCTCGTCCAATCTTTTCATGCTTAACCAGAGAAATATACCAAGCTTGAAAAGAAGATATCTCAGAATCAGTGATGGACTTTTATCACGTTCGCGTTTGTATTCCATAAGTCTATTTCACACTTTCGTACTATATCTTCAATATTAAAAATTGTTATTAGCAAATTGAAGCTTACTAAAAAAAAAAAGAATTATAACATTGTGAAATAAAGGAGTCTCTAAATAACTGTAATTATTCCAAAATTAATGTCAAATAAATGATAAGCTAATATTTTGAAAGATGCACGGAAAGAACAATTTTGCTGAATCCAGATCTGAAAATAATTTTTCAATAATCAAAATAATTTTGTGTGAAAATCAAAATAATTGCTAGAATATCAAAACGTTTTATAGTATTACTTATCAGTTTTAACATTCCAACAAATTATTTTGATGATTTAATAAAAAATTATTTTTAGATCTGTTTTTAGCAAAATTTTTAGACCTTTCAACAAAATCAGTTCTTTCCGTGTGTTTTAAGAAATCAGTCTATTTGCATTTTATATTATATAAAATAAATTAATTAATGAATATAATTATAATTTAAATATTAATTAAATGTATATTAATTTAAATGAATATAATTTATATAAAATAAATATTATATAAAATAAGTTAATATTTGAGAAGATTTATTAACTGCAATCAGCTATTTGTATTTCTCAGAGGAAATGGAAGTCGTCAATTTCTGTTAAAAGTCTTCCAAAATATCAGCTTATCATTTATTTAACATTAATTTTAGAATATATATATGTATATTATATCTTCTTAGTCCTTTTAATCGTATATCTGCGTAAAAGTGTAAATAATGCATATCGCAGAAATATGAGGAGAAATCACTATGCTCTGACAAGAATAGTAGGACTGAGAGAGTCCTTTTAAACTCTTGTCAGAACTTAGTGACCCCTCATCGTATTTCTGCGATGTGCGCTATTTACAATTTACATGGGAGATATACATGGGATCTACTGTTTAACGCCAGTTCCGAACAGCCTTAACTTATAATTAGAGGCGTTCTCATGACAAGATACACTCTCAAGGTAGGCTCAAGATATTAGCCTCTTGATGGTAGTTTGCCATTGCCTTTCGAAAGGTATATCGTGTAAACGTCTGATATTTATGGTCGGATTTTAACTCGGGTCTTTGGCACAGAAAGCAGACGCACAACTCTCTGAGCCACAATCGCTATCACACATGTATACAAATAGATTATTAAAGTTGCTATACGATATACTTGTGCAGATTTAAAGAAAAAAAATACTGCTCGGCACCCATTAGAGATTGATATCTACGTCGGAAAGAGTCGACTTTTCGAGAATTGATTCGTTAAAGTGCCATACCGCTCTTCGCGCCATAGGGTGATTTTAATTATCAGCGAGTGCATTATCAGCGAAGTGCGAACTGTACGTGGGAGCCGACTTTGTATATAGAAATCGACCTTTCAAATACGGGTGCACGTAGTCGACGGCGTTCTTCGATTCTACTTCGCTTTTGTCGGGCCGAGTATTGCGCCTCTCCATTTTGTCATCCCCCAGCGGGGTTTCAATGTTGTAACCATGGAGACGTCGCGTTTCCGCAAGGGGAACGTGTAAAGGGTGTCGGCCGTACGTATGCAAGTATGGAGAGACTGCCATTGTTAAAACTTATGTGCGTATCACGTCTACGATGTCACATTAATAACGTAACATTTTCCATCATTTCGTTTTTCAAAAATCCAACCACCAAAAATATTTATATAGAACATCCAGAGAAATTATATAATAATAATGTAGATAAATACTATCAATACTTTGTAGATTTATGCATAGATATGTGACTTTGTGATTTATTAGATATGTAATTAATCATGTATTTATGTACATTTTTATATTAATGTAATATAAAACATATAGCATTATAATATTATAATTTCATCATTTTGATGACCATAATTTTGATTATTAAAGGATTTAGAAAAGAAAAATTCAAATGTAATTTATTATACTGTTTGTAGAAGCACGAAAATTTTACTATAGGTATGCTATGAAAAATTATTTCATATGCAACATTAATAGAAACTTCATCACTAAATGTTACGTAAGGCGAAATAGTTGACGAGAAAATTCGCTCTCGAAACTGTCAATCACCCAGCGAGTCGCGGCGTGTTCTCGGCGTTAAATGGCCAATGAGTTTCATAGGAGCCATTAAGGGGCCCTTGATTCGTAATGAGACTCCGGAGGAGAGCCTTATGATTATATCCACCATTAGGACAATAGAGAATAATAGCTAGAAAGAGAAAGAGAGAGAGAGAGAGAGAGAAAGCGGAGAGTTTATCGGAACCCGAAAGCAATTTTGATTGACGGCAAATTCTATTAGACAATCATTCCGTTTATGAACATATTGTTTGTATAACTGTACTATTAAATAATACTATATAAGATACACTTGTGTAGATTTAAACAATGTCGACATTTTCTTTTTGAGAGTTTATTTCTAAAATTTCAAGATTTAATTATTAATATTAATAATCGCACGCTGCACGTATTTTGGAAGCGATTTCACGGTTAGAATTTTTAAAAAGATATAAATCGGATTATGTCGTGTCGGATCGGTATATGTTATTTCACTTAGATGCACGGTGTCCGCCGACTATGTTCACGCGTATCGAGAAAATGTACGTGATAGCAAGAAAAAAAGCATTATTGTATTCGTAAGCGAAGGAGCCGTTTGTTAGTTCTGGGCTATGTCACGAACGCAATTAGTGAGTGATTCGTCAAGCACTGCGAAGTCCTTCACAGTAATAGCAAAGGACCCTCCAGCGGCTGGAGTGTCCTTCCGGTAGCGACTGCATTTTGATTTGCGACCCGGCGCACTTCCTTAAAGCGCAAGTTCGCTTTGGCACAAGCAAAAGCGAGCCTAACGATCGATCTTTCGTCCGCGCGCGTGCTGTTCTCCTCTCGCCTCGATCGAATAAACGTGAACGATGCAGAAGAACGTGCCTACGCCGCCGATCAATCGTTGCGTTTAAAACCGTAGAAGGAGACCATCGTGACATATTAGAAGTAATATTTCTCGATAGTCTAAGTAAGTTTCTCGCAAAAGAAACTGAATTTTTTTTTAAACGCAATTGCGTGCCAGTGATGGGAACCGCAATTTAATTTAAACTTTGCAATGTTGCAATTACAACGAAACTTATACGCCTGATAAACTTTTCCTCTTTTAGAAACCAGTTGTCTCTTTTTCAGCACGTTTTCTTAAATATACGGATCTTTTTCATTAACCGTCCGCCACGCGATCCTCCGAGCGAGATTTACTCGAGTTTCTTTTCCGCAGAGTTATACGGATTACATTTCGGCGATCGATAGACGGAGTTTTCCGGCGAGTAAAACGACCAGCGTTCTTTGAGAGCGTTCTGCTACTTGGCCGTTTCGCGTTTCAGAATCTTGACGTTGCAAGCGCGGACGTTGCACAGCGAGCTGTATCTTTTTTTTTTTTTTTTCGTCCGACAGATCCGTCCGAGAAAGAGAGAAAGAGAGAGGACAGAAGGAGAAAAGGAGATCACGCGGTTGCTGTTTACACGCACGGGAAAATCGGTGCGGTGAAGGTGGTTTTCAGCAGGGGACCCGTTGCAATCGGACTCCCATTAAAGCAACACCCATTGTCGCCAAAAACGAGCATTGTAGCGGCATTATTGTGCGCGCGGCGAAGACGCATTATAATTCACCGTGCCATTCTCATGGCGAGCACCGTTCCTCGACGCCTCGTAGCACGACACCTGGTAGGTGTAAAGTTGCCGCCATTTTCTATTATAAGGATAATTTGATACATATCGCGGCTTACGAGGGTTCCGCTGCCCTCCGGGAGCAGGCCTCGGGAGCGCTAAATATGTTGTATATTCCGCGGTTCTGCTCTGCGATTCTGCGCCAGACTATAAGATAACCGCGAGAAAAATTAGATGCGATTGTTGCCCGTGTGACGATACAATTTTTTTATTTCTCATTTTGCGAAATCTGCGCGAGTGTCTGGAGAGAAAATATTGCTAAAGTTAAACAGTAAATCGAGATGAAATGTATTTAAAAATTAGAGTTTACTACAATTAGTGTTATTAATTAATTGAAATAAACTCAAGTTTATTAAAGTGTTTTGTCAAGTGTTTCAGCAAGACGTTGCTGTCATGTCGTATCATATTAATATCGCGTGTACGTACATACATTCGAGCAGCTGTTAGTCCGAGTTGGATACAAGTGCAACGTATTAGTTCTCCCTTCGGTTTTCTGACGAGGGATTTAGCTCTCTCTTCTCGCGCGCGCTCCGTAATTAATTCTTCCGCTAATATATTTCCAAGGACGTGTAACGCGAACGTGTACGATTAATTAGCCGTATCGACGCCGCCGGCTTCTGCAATGTGCATAGCACCCGAAGGCGGAAGCCACTGGGTGATATACCCTCTCGGGCCGCTTGGATTTTGCTCACGTAGAAACGCCGTAACGAAGTTACCGAAGCTGGGAAGCTTCCTTCCAGCTATACGAACGACGGACCTTCGTATAACGTGTCTCAATTCCAAGAGCCCGTGTGCTCGAGAGCCCATAGAACCAAACTCAATATGGCGGAGTCAATTGGACGGCCCGTACTTTAGGGGGTGTCCCTGTCTCCCTCTCTCTCTCTTATCCCTCTTCCTTCCACCACGGGGTCCGGAGCACAGACGTCCCTCACCCGGTCGCGTCCCTTGCCGCGTTACCCCGCGTCTTCTTTCTCCCCCTCTTGCGTATACATAATGGGGACACAATCGACTTTGAAGCACAATCGATAGTTACGAGGTCCACCCGGCGAAAACGGCTCACCTCTTCATCGACTTTGAATGGCACACACGCGATCGACCCCCGTGGCCGAGCCACGGCGCAACCCCCGCCATATACACGCGTTATCGCCTTTCTCTCCTGGAAAAGCATGGTGGAGACGCCATTTTGTTTCTGATACAAAAGCCCCCGGCGCTTTAATGTACGACGAAAATTCCTGCTTTCAAACCGAACGACTCGTCCGCGAGCGAACACAGGCAGCGTTTATTTTAATTTTTCTATCGCAGGATGTCCGTATAAATTCAAGTCTGAATTCATGATCAAGTCGAAATGGGACTTGGCTAATAAAATTACTTTAATATTTGGCTAATATTTGTATAATTAGTTTCATATATTCATTATTTTATATTATTTTTACGTTTTAATTATTACGACACGCATGATATAGGAAGAAGAGAGGAGACTAGAATTTTCAAATCTCATTAAAATATTATATTCACGATATTTCTAACATATACAAATAAAAATTTACTCGTAATCATTTAGGATTCCTATTTTCAAAAATCAATCGATTTGTCAACGTAAAAGATGTGTTTTTTTTTACGCAAGAACCCCGGCATTCAGATGTTTCCTCGAACACTTGGCGTCAGTTCGAACTAATGAAATGAAGGTGTATTTAATTTGTTATAACACGCACAGAAAGAACAATTTTGCTGAATCCAGATCTGAAAATAATTTTTGTTCAATAATCAAAATAATTTTGTGCGAAAGTCAAAATGATTGATAGAATATCAAAACGTTTTATAGCACTGCTTATCAGTTTTAATATTCCAACAAATTATT
>NW_012026840.1:842704-847797 GCF_000956235.1 Wasmannia auropunctata | reverse complement strand
ACAAAATCGTTCTTTCCGTGCGAAAACTAGATGATTTTTACTTTAGATGATCTTTCAATGATTTCATCATTTAACTATCAATTACATGGAAAGAAACGATTTTGTTGAAAGGTCTAAAAATTTTGCTGAATACAGATCTGAAAGTAATTTTTTGTTGAATCATCAAAATAATTTGTTGGAATGTTAAAACTGATAAGCATTGCTATAAAACGTTTTGATATTCTAGCAATCATTTTGTCTTTCGCACAAAATTATTTTGATTATTGAACAAAAATTATTTTCAGATCTGGATCCAGCAATATTGTTCTTTCCGTGTACGCAGATAAAAGTTCCATAGCTACAAATTGCCATTCTGTAAAAACTATTATTCTATTTATTGATAGAAAATTCCATTGCAAGAGCCGTGACTAATCGCAGAAAAACTTCAATTTCATAAAAAAAAAATTAGTTTCTCCAAGACTTTATGTATCCAAAAAAGTCTATTCAAAGAAGCTCGATTAAAACAATCAGTCGTGCGATAATCGCGTATAAATTAAAGTTTACTTAGCGAGACTAAGGATGATTTTCTCTCGTGGATCGCTCGGTTCTCGTCGCATATTGCGCGTCGATCGCGCGCGCCAAGCCAAGAGGCCGGCGTATCCGGCGGCGGTGGCGACGGCGACGACGGCGACGACGAGTTAAAAACGTCGATCGTCACGTCGCATCGCCATGGCGACGCGGGGGCGGCCAGCAGCCGTTATACACAACGGCGCTCATTTGTTTGTCATTTCCTCGCGGCGCGGCGACTCGCGGAAACAAAGGACGGGGTACGGAGGCGCGGAACAAAAAGCAATCCGTTCGACAGCCGTTCAACCCCCGGAGAGCCTCGCTGCTCGCGGGGGTTTCCCCGACGGGGGGAATAGTGGGCGAGAGGGTGCCCCGTTGTTGTTGCTGCTCGCTCGCACGCTCGCGCGGGGGTGAAAGCGGGAAAGACGGGACGTGCGATGGGCGGACGAGGGGGGAAGCGAAATGCCGGGAATTACCTGTTCGGAAGAGAGCGTTTCGCCGTCATTTTTATTTCGTTTCCGCGGAAAACTCCCGGTTAACACGCTCGCAAGCGTTGATCTCCGGAGGTGCCGATTCTCGAAAGAGGGAAAAAGAGAAGGAGAGTCGCTTTCTCTCTTTCTCTCGTTCTCTAAGTCGTTTTGCGCGATCGTAACCGCTTCGGAGAGTTCGTCCGTTCCGAAGAGAGCGAACTTTTATTATTTAGAAATGTTTCACGTATATCGCACAACGAGAAGCAAGGCTCTTCTCGGCGGACGCGGGCGACGCTAGACGCCTGTGATTTTCAATTCTATGGGAAGTTACTGCTGCACGACGTGAACGCGCTGAGGAAAGAATTCGACGGGATAACCGAATAAACGATCGTTCGTGCGGACACACCACGAGTACAACAAATAATTGAGAATAAATTTCGCTGAATATTCGCTTTTCAAAGCCCGCAGGCTTCAAGGGATCGGTCTGTACTTCGCGTAATGCACTGTCGTACGATTATCTCACCCGCTAAAACTCTCTAACGTATATGTTTTCTCAAATAGAAATATGAATGGGCATTAAGTTTGTACGCGCCTCTCACACAGGTGGCACATGAAAGGCGCGTATTCTACATTCATACAAAATCGTATCGTAACGCCTGCCAGCAGCTGACGTCACAATTATCGCGACCTAAATAACTCTCGCTATATAAATTCAGGCCCCATCGCGCTGACATCGAACGTCAAGGCATTCACCGATACGTCAGCTCACCAAAGACGATCCGTGGAGGGCTTCAAAGAGGGCTCGCGCGATTTAATGGCAACGATCGCGAAAAGTATATATACATATATGTATATATGTGTACACGTATATACATACATACATATATGTATATATATATATATATGTATATATGTATGTATATATATATATGAATATATGTATATATATATATATATATATATATATATATATACATTTGTTGTATAGCGGGTATTCGGAACGAGAATCTTAACAGCGGCGATACTATCTGTCGCGGGGGACTAGGTATCCTCGAAAGAGGACGTCAATGGCGGCCCTCGAGTGTCCGGTGTCTCGTTAGCGACGATGACTCTTCCACTTTACCGAGGCCCCGAGGATCCGCGAGAGCTTAACCATCGTATTCTCCTACGACGCACGGTAGCCGAGTGTCGATTACACGTACGGTAGATATAAATAAACCGGCCGCGGAAATTAGTCTATGGACCGGGGCTTTTTTTCCCATGGTCCGCCAGCGTGACTCTCGAAATTGACGGGTTCAATTTGGACCCGTGAGGCCGTCGTCGAGAGCTGAAAGCCTTCGTCGTCGTGCGAATGCTGCACCGCGTCCCCTGCGATTTACCGTCGCTCAACACAGTGGATACAGCCGGCTCTTCCCGTTATTGCGGCTAATTGCGGCGAATTACGCGGCCGGTAATCGGGGAATTGTTTCTTCGTAACGCGGGGGGGGGTTATTATAGGATTCGTATCTGCCCTTTCGCGATGATAAAATTCTCTGCCTTAAATACCATCTTAAACGCAAATTGAAACGCGCGCGATAATCTTTCTTCCCCAAGCTCACATCGCGTAATATTTGCTACTATTTTTTCACATTTTTGCAAATGTCACTCAATTTTAAACATGAATATTTTGTAGTCACGAAAGTTGCATATATATATATATATATTTCTTTTTATAAGTCAAAAGAGAGAGAGAGAGAGAAAGAAACATCAAGAAGTTTGCGAACAGCGCTTAGTTAGATCTCGCAATCGCGCCGCGTAAATTTTGTCACTCCTTATCGAATTACTTTCCAGACTTCCGAGAACCTATAGAGCCAAATGCATCAAAGCGCGTCAGTTATCATTAGTTTAATGTTCTCTCTTTCTTATCCTGGCCTTGATTATAATACAGAATCTTGATCTGGAAATGGATAGAGTCAGTTGTTGCGTTAAAATTAGTTAATCAAGAAAGTGTGCCGGTGTGCGGGAACGCGCGCGCTTTCTCGCGTTCGGCAAAACGGAACAACAGTTTCGCAACTTCTATGAGCCCGCTCGAGTTGCTTCTTGCACGTGATTAACAAGCGCGTTATCCACGGCTGAACGAGGTGCTACAACTCGTATAATACTCTTCCACGCACCCCCTGGTATATAAACGGGACGAGGGGGCCCTATTGACTTCGTTCATTGATTTTACGTCAATCTGCAGAGAGCACCCTTACGGGAGTCTCCGTGATGCGTTTACCATAAGCGATAAGGGGGAGGCGCGCGCGGGGAGGGAACGGGGGAAGGGGAACGGAACCGCGGAGGGTCGTTCGCTCGACACACCCCATGAAAGGGAAATAGAATAGAAATGACCCCCCACGGGAGCCGCATTAGGGACACATGGCCGGGTGACAAAGCCCCGATTCCCTTCCAGCCCTCCAGGATCTTAGGCATGTATACGATTACATAACGTTACGTGCTCGCCACCCCTCGGATCGTTCAGGGGTTGGCACAAGGGGTTGGAATGTACACTCCCGTACCACCCTTCGGGTGATGGAAACGCCATTTTGTAAGTGGAGAACGATCGGCGGACGGACATTAGTTTTCTCTCATTCGCGTTCACGCTTGATTTTTGCCATACGGGCCGACGTTCGAGGATCTGCTTGTGATATAACATATCGCAAATATAGCCTTCGCTGCGCTGCTTCACACAAACCTTACTAACTATAACAACGTCAGGTTCGTTAATATAATATATAAATATGTTTAAACCGATAATTTAAGATCCTTATTTCTCCTTTAAATTATACATGCGATTCGCCGCGGTATCATCACGTAATATCACGCGCAATGATCTGAAGAAAAAAAAAACGTTATAGTTCCCTGCACTGGATGCAGGCAATCAGTCGGGGCGAGACCGATCGCGCGGTAATTGATTCGTTATAACGCGCGCGTTGATTCGCGCCTAATCCCTTTTCATAGAAGCGTAAAGAGGATCTACAGCAGAACGAAGTGGCGAAACGGGAGGATCAGCCGCGGTCGCAAATGGACTCGGCCGGGCGTGTTCCCCGGTAAAACCGGAGGAGATCTGTAGATCCGTATCGGGACATTCTGTGGACACCTGTTGTGTTGTGTCACCAAACGCGCGCTTCTCCCCAGGTTCGCGTTATCGCGCCCCGGATTGAGTGAGTTCTCGTGTAAAGCCGAGACAAAACCGGGAAGGGAGAACGGGGGGGGAGGGGGGGAGCAGGGAGGGCGACCGCGCGAGCCGAGAGGGTAGGCGGGGAGGGGGGGAGGGCGGAGGTGAAGGAGGAAAGCCCTGCGAGAGGAGAGGAGACAAAGGTTAATTTGGTACGAGCTATAATCCGTCTCATCCGTCGGATGGAGTTCCAGGGTCCACGGACCGGGTGACAGCGGCCCCGGGATTACTGCCTCGCACCGACAAGGATTATATCGAGCGCGAAAAAAAAAAAAAAAAAAAAAAAAATCAATCGGCGTGTTTCCACCCCGACCCGAAACCTCGTGCCGTACTTTTAATGAAGCCGGGTGGAGCTGCACATAAGCCAGCCAGCGAGGAGGGGTGGCCCGAACAACGAGGTTGCGTAATTGAACGAATAATCAGCTGGACGCGTCGCCGGAATAAAGCCCCGATGGTCGCCGCGCGTAAACGCGACTGGCACAGCGTTTTCTCGCGATATCATCGATATCGCGCGTGTGGATTAAATTGGAGAAATTCGGAAATACGTCTTTTTAATCTCCACATTCGCGGGACAATAACGGACTTCAGCCGAAATCTCATTTGTCTGCTGCCGAAGAACGGAATAATATTCCTATAACAATCTGTCTGCCTCCTGCGGGCGTTTTCTCAAATCGAGAGCGAGACTCTTGGCCCTGCGGCATTCCGCCGCTCGGAATTGTCGGAACAGTCAGGATTTTATCCATCTGCTCCGAATTTTCAGTCGTTAATTCCAGCGGACGGGGGGAGGAACGGGTAGAAATTCGGAAAATGGTCGTCTTCCGCGCGGGACCTTAATTAACGCGGCGGCGGCGCCCCGCGGTGCCCTGCTGCCTCCCCCCCCC
>NW_012026840.1:766859-842684 GCF_000956235.1 Wasmannia auropunctata | reverse complement strand
CACCTCCCTTCCGGATACGAGAGCCGTGGGATCGAGACGTGCCTGGGATCGCGATGTTACCCCATTGTTCGTGCGGTGAGCATTACGATATACGGCCGTAAACCATTGCGGGTACGGGCGCGGCGCGACGCGTCTCTTCGTTAATGTAATGGCGAAAATGGCGAGAAACGGCCCGACATCACGTAGAGGTAATTCGGCACGCGTACGCTCGCCTATCAAATTGATTTTCGCGTCCCGCGTCCTTATGGGCACGTTTATATCCGCGGCCGCGTTTTACCGGACGACTACACGTGTCGTCGTCGTCGTCCGCCACAGGCATATGCTCTGCACACGATGGATTTCGCGAAAAAGAAGGGGGAGGGGAAAGAAGAAAAAGGAGAGAATAGGAAAAAATGCGGATATCTTTCACTCACAAGCAGAGAAATCCTTTCGAATAAGGTCAAGCTTAACTTACAACGATCCGTGAGACGATAATCTGCTGGAGGATTTGTCGCGTGTATATATACCTGAGAAGAGCGAATGTCAAACGTCAGAGAATGACGTTGGCCATTAAAGGAAAATACGATCCTATGAAAACACGTTTCACTTAATCCGCTAGATCCGTTTCTAAAAATTTTCCTACTAAACAGAATTGTACGATTTCGTGCCAACGAGACCAAGTTTGCGGTGGATTTGCTCGAGCATATCTTACCCTTTTCTTCCGTTCGTTCTTAGGAAGAACCGAAGGAAAATAAATCTGTAACAACATTCTTGTAGTTTTTTTTTTCTAAGCGTTAGGGCAAATTTCGACATTTTTTGGGGGGTAAATTAAAATTTACATAATTATCTATGTCGATAAGTATCTATGTCGATAAGTATCTATGTCGATATTTAACTGGCGTTTTTTATACTTTCAATTCTTCAAACAAACCGAATGTTTTCTGCTCCCCCCCCCCCGCATTAATAGACTTACTTATTCGTCAAAATTCCAGCTGATTGACCGAAAAATATAGAAATAACAATAAAGACCATATTCGCAAAGACGTCTTTTGTCCAAGGGCTTTTGTAGTCGGTACCTACCGCCACGATACCCAGGCGCCTTTTGCTCGCTCTCTGTCACCGAAACGGAATCGGAAAAATGGGATATACGTATACGGACCGGACGTGACGAGCGTTTTTGAACGCGCTGCGCTCCGAAAATGAAGAGCACAAGGCCCACAAATGTCGCTCCATTTCAACACCACGGGTCTCCGGGGGCCCCGTCCATCACTAATTGACTCGCGCCGGCGCCCAAATCGGGTTGCAAATTATAGGTCTCGAGGAAAAGAGCGATTATCGACTAAATAAGAGAGAGAGACTACAAACAACAAACAGTAATGCGATGACTACGGAGAAACCGTAGCGGGCGCCGATAAAAACCGCCGTTCCGGTAAAAGTCTACAGCCTGCCAAGGAGACGGTGTGTGTGCATGTGTGTGCCGTGTTCGTAATATTGACCGTATAAAAACGCGTTTTAACGCCTCGATATATCCGTCATGTCCGGCTCTCTTGCGCGAGGTGACTTAAGTAGAAAATTACTTGCCTTCCGTCGTCGTAGCGTAAAGCTCGTCGCTTTGAACGATCCATAATTCAGATGTCAGAGATTTCAGGATACCTAAAATTTCACTTATAATTTAATGTACCGTTTCGATATACGTGCATATTTCAATATATTTTATATACGTACCTTCATATATACCGATGCCCACTTTACGACTTTATGTATATTCATTGTTCAGACGTTTTTTTTTTACATTGCACGGCGCACGCAGAGTTGCAAATGGAAGTTCTGTTCCGAATTCTGACGCAAACAAATGGATCGTCTGAAACGAGATGCAAACATAATATTATCTACAAATTATTTAGAAGTGATAAAAAAAAGGTTTCAAGGTTAAGGAAGGGATTAGGGAGGTGGGAGTTAGGTTAGAGGTAAGTTATTGTGATGTCTCACGAAAATATATCGTGCAGCTCTCTTTTCAAGAGAGGATCGATTTACAAACAGGTATAGCACCGTGAAGAATGTGAGTTTCTTTCGTGAGATGAGCATGCCGTTTAAGATGCATACGTACTCGTGACGTGATCGCGTCATCGCGACGCGCGGCAGCCGCCGAGACGACGACGACGACGACGTCGACACCAATTTGCATGCGCCTACGGTACTGCTGCTTACGCAATCTGCTCCGGCAGCTGGCCGGTGGAGCGAGATATCGTCCGGACGCCTCGGCGATGTGGCGTGTGACGCGTTGCCAGATATAGTACGGGTCGTTTTAAGTATGTAGATCGAAATCTTATCGCCGGCCACGATCGGGTCACGCTCAGGCGGGCCCGTCTAATTTATCGAGCGCGACGACGCGATAATAACTGAATAACGGCCGCCGCCCGCCGCGTTACGCGAGGAGCGGCAAGGAGGGCGATGACGATGATAATAAAGACATGACTGTACACATATATACATGTAGAGAAAGAGAAATGCAGCCGAGACCAAGCCCGAGGGCACAAGCGAGGCAGGTAGAAAGAAAGAAAGAAAGAGAGAGAGAGAGAGAGAGAGAGAGAGAGGGGCCACTCGCGATTCGAAGCCGTCGCGCGATGCGAAGGTCTACTTAGCATTCGGTGTCACGTAGAGCCCGCGTTTTAATACATCAAAAACTCGGGAACCTCGTCCCCCCTTCTCACTCGCCCTCCTGTCCCTACGTTCCGCGGTCGCCGGATTCCCGAGCGATCCTCCTTTACCGGGGAGTGCGCCGACACCCCTGGGGGATCTCGCCCCGCGCCGCGCGGTATTCATTTGTTCGGTTCTCTCGCCGCGGAGGAGAACCTCGCTCTCGAGGCGAGGAGAGAGAGAGAGGGAGAGGAGGGCCACTAACTAGACGGAGAGAGAGAACGGCGATGTGCGTGCCTTTTGTTTTGCCGGGGGCGCTCTCCGATTGGCGCGTTCGCCCGGTCGCGCCGGCCATGGCAGCCTTTTTCCGGGCTAGGGATATCGGGCCAATAGCCTACCAGAGGGCGTTCCTGGGGCGGAGATTGCAACGCGTTCCGCATCCGTCTCGTCGCGCGTTGTCGTCATTATTATTATTATTATTATTATTATTATTATTATCATCGCAGCCGAACGATGTATACCTTTATGAGCTTCCGGCCGCGTCCGCAACGTCGGTAAGAACGGCGCGCCCGTGGAAGCGTACGTCGCTTCGCTCGCCCCGCGGTAGATGGCGCCTGGTGTACAGTTTTCTAGAAAGACATGGAAACCACGTCGTCTCGCTTCTCTCGCTTCCGCGGTGCCGTGCATTGCATCTTCCACGAGTAGAAAAAAAAGAAGGTACGAAATAGCATTCTCGCGTAGCCGCTTTTCTCGAGGAGACAGAATTTCCACTTACAAACATATACGCTCTTATCTGCGTGCACATTCGTATGTGTGCGCACGTAGATGAGCGATTGATTTATCAAACGATGGCCGTGAAAATTTCGTGGTTATAATTATACTTTTATTGTTAGTCGCGAAACAAGTCGCGGTGTGAAATTTCATGTAAAATTCAAGAGAATATTCTATAATATGTCATGGCTATACATTTTATCACTATTTCATGATATTATTTCAGATGGCCAATTGAGAGGAGTTCTAATCTTCTGAATTTGCGGTAGGACGATCGGAACGCTTCGAATATACGAAATTCCGCGCTTTCCAGTAGTAACAATTAAATCGCGTGAATTTCGACGTGAATCGGGTCGCCGCTTCTTCGTTGGACAAGAATTCGTCGTATACTCGTTGGAAGTGTTCGCGCGAATGTGTTTCAACTTCCAATCATAATTCAATTCATTTAGTGCTGGTTACTGTACAAAGTTGGTGACCATATGGTATTATTCATTACGAAAGCGTATAACCCCAGTGGGGAGAAAAAATTCGCCTATTGCATTGGTATGACTGCGCCACGCTGCCGCGACGCCGTGAACTTGCGGCGGAGTCGATCAAGATCGGAGTGAGATCTCGGTCGCGAAAACGGAGCATGTCGATCAGTGATTTGGGGCATGCGACATCGCGGCAAGGAAGGAGGCTTGTTAGATATATACATATACATCTGTTACGAGTTAATTATCTTAATTTCATAAACTCTCGGTACGCCCGACAATTACATTTATTCGTCAAGCCGAGACGTATAAATCGAGTACAATTCGTCAGTACGTCGATCGTCGGTGACTATATACGTTTCGCTGTTATTCATTCACGAAATCATAACCAAAAATAATAGGCAAAAGGTTAATTCGCCCATCGCGTCGGGTGTGAGTGCGTCACGTTCGTCGCCGCCGCGACGCCCGTGAATCGAAGATCGGAGTGATCTCAGCCGGCGGATCGATTTCGCGTTCTCTCTCGGCGACGACTGACGAAGTCGCGTCGCGCGCAGTGGCCGGTGGATCGCGGGACGCCGTCGCTCGCTTGTCGAATTCATCGAAGGTTTCGATCGCGAATCTACGAGCGCGAGATACATTTGAACGGATTCCGTCGGACTCGAGTGCGCGCGTCGGGGGCGCCGATCGTCATCTCGCGTCCGCGTGGAAAATACGGCGAGACGCGTCCGCGGATCTCGCGCACGGTTTCGGCCAGCCGTGAGTGCCGTGACGTCACGCGACGCTTCAACGGGTGTCCGCCATGTTAATCGCCCGCTTCGATCGGCGTGCGCCAAATTCTGGAGGTCCTCTGGAAGGTCATTGTGACGAAGTCATAACCAACGAAGGACAGAAAGTGCGCCCGTTGCATCGGCGTAAGTGCGTGAGTGCGTCACGTTCGCGTCGCCGCCGCGCCGTGAACTTGGAGCGGAATCGAAGATCGGAGTAATCTCAGCCAGCGGAGCGTTTCGCATTCTCTCGGTGACGAAGTCGCGCAATTCGACCGGCGAATGGACAATTCGATTCGGCTGATGGGGAAAACGGACGACGATTCGCGGCTTGCCGTCACGGTAAGTTTGCTCTGTCTTAATTATGCGAAAAGATATTGTTCTCAGCGGAGATCAACGGACATCATTTCAAGCACCTAGCAATTTCTTTCCTTCTGAGTCGCGTCTTGGGTCATTTATCTGAGAAAGAGAAAGAGAAAGAGAGAGATCAGATTCGAAGCTTTAAACGTGCGTCTCTAAATAGAAAATATATCGCGCCGGCAAGTTATGACAGTTTCGTCAAGTAAACTTCGTGTGACCGTAATTATTACTTGCACGATAGATTTTCCACAAATTGATTGTACGAAATTAATTGAAATGTGCGATAGCAGTGAGCAGAAATTATGATAATTTTCTGTTTTAATCACTATTTACAATTATTCAATCGATTAAAAAGGCGAAATCAGTTTTTAATATTGCGATTGTCGCAATTATAAAAACAATTTCTTAAATTACTAAGAATATACGTCACATGAAAATAATTATTAAAGTGTGACTATTCGAAATTGCTTCGTGCTTAAAGTGACTCCTCCGTTATTCTAAAATCGATCTGACAGATTACTTGTCATATACCTTACATATTTATTTTTTCGTAAAAAGAAATTTTTTAACGCTTATATGTAATATATATTGATAATAAGCTTTATAATATATTGATGTAAGATATATTAATTTAGCTGTACCACACACTTAGAAAAAAAATGACGAAACATTATAAAATTATAAGAACATAAAAATATTAATGCGAGAATACATTTAAGGCACACATTAATTTCTCAGATCGATTTTAAAGAATGAGTGTTAAGCCTGTACATTTTTATGGCGCCTAAAATACGAGACCGCCTTACTGTTTGATGAACTTCGGCATAATTCATCCTGCTAAAGGTCAGAGGTTTTAATATCCTCCGCTGGACACCCACTTGGCAGCGATAATTCGAATTAATAAGCGCAAATTGGAGGGCCCTCGCTGCTTGCCAATGCAAGTACGAACATCCGATCTCGAGCATCGGTGATTTTTTGTTTGCCTCTTTAAAACTTCCGGAATACGATATAGAAATCGAAAGTAAAAAGTTGCGCAACGGATTTAGAGTAGTTTAGAGAATGTCACTGTTTTTTTCATATACAGAAATTTATATTAAGTAAATGTGATAATATTACTTGTTTGCAAAGATTACTATATACATTTGTTGATATATATAAATTATTTTATATTTTCTTAAAACAATTTTTTAAAATAACTTTGAATTAAAATAAAATTTATTCGAATTGATTTAAATCGAGATAATTTTATTTATATTTTATTTATTAAAATTATTGAATTTTCTCGATGATCATAGCATGTATAAGTAAAAATAAATAAAATAATTTGGAAGACACTTAGAAGTTCTGTAACTTCGAGATGTCGTAAGATTAAACGGGACAAGTAAACGAACAGAACTTAACTTTTCAGTTACCTAATCAGTTTAATCATCCACTTTAAATAAATCTTACTTTAACTTAAAGTCATTTAAAGAGACTCGCTTTTCGGAAATAACGTAAAAGTTAAAAAGAATTATGACAAAAGATAATGAATTTCCGCCAAGGTAAATTTCCTACGAGATCTATAATGATGCGGTATGATAGTATATTATCTCCGTGAGACACCCGGTGTAGAGCGACAATGTCGCGTAATTAATGTAGTCGAGCGAATTACAAACGAAGTCGAATCTCTCTCGCAAACTGCAACTTCTCGCAACTCTCTCGCGCACTTTCGGGAAATTACGAGGATTCCGTCGTCGATGCGAACAGTTATATACGTATATATAGATATACAGCGAGTGGAAACCGCCACCGCGGTCGAAGTCCCGCTCGCAACAAGGCCGATTCGGGTTCGTATATTCGTCACCCCACGCCATCGAGTCGCGCGCAAATGGCGCTCATTTGTAGTGATAGGGATCGGTTAGCATCTCGCAAAAAAAAAGCGCGGAGCCTAACGACCGAGATGTGCCTATGCGATATCCGGTCACAGATCCGCCAGTGATATCGAACGTGGCTCAATGCACCTACCGGAATTAAAAATGTATTACGCAAGGTGTTGTTCGACCGCGGCGGCCCGTTTAAACCGAGCGTTCGCGGAAACGAGCATCGATTTAAATTACAACGACAGGTATTTAATATAGACATTTTGTTCCCTTTTTAATACTCGATACAGCGTATTTTTCTCAGGCCGTATATTTCTCGTATATTACTCGGCGAACAGAAAATCGATTCTTGCTCAAAATTTGCAGAAAAAAAAAATATAGTCCTGTCAAATTTTTCAATTTTTTCAATGTGCAATTAATATTCTTTTAATTAAGATCAAATAGGAAATTCAATTCTAACGGAACGCAGTTTGAATAAAGTAGTTATCTCGAGCAATATAACGCGTAATAACGATCGTGCGTAAATCACTCTCTGACCGACTCAAAAAGCAACCAGGGCAACTCACAGCTAGCTGCGCCCAATTATCTGCGTATATGTGTTCTGGCGTAACAAAAATTGCTATTATTCGTGGGCGATAAATCGTATTTTCACGCCGATAGGACGATCTCTAGGATCGTATATACGGCGTAACATTTCGCTTTCACGTTTCGATTCCTAGAAGCGCGCCGCCTCATCTGCATGAGAACGGCGGGCGGCGCGCAGAGCGCGGGGAGCCTATAATTAGCGGGCTGACGCTGGTGGTTTTATAAAACGCACTTTCTGGTAATTATCTGCCCGACGCGATATCGCGCCGCGTAACATCGCACCTCTGCGTCCGTATATATCACCCGATTTATCGCCGGTGGGACGTGTCTTAGATTGATGCGCCGCGCGCCGTTGTTCGCGCGATGCATAATGCAAGGATGCGCCGCCGCCGCCGCCGCCGCCGCCGCGTTACAAGCGCTTTTGCGCGGCCGCGCGGCGTTGTCGTACCGCGACGTAAGTGCATTGTCCTATACGTGTCCGACTGTATCCTACATTTTCCAACGTAAAAACGTTGGAAAAAAGCGCCGTCGTCGCCGTAAGCGCGTCGACGCTGCTTAAGGCGCGGAGTCGACAGGCATTTATTCCTCTTTTTTTTTCTTAAAACTCCTCAGAAAAAAAAGAACGTGTGTGTGTATATACTTATGGCGTTCTTCGTTTAAACAGTATAGGCCAGAAGGCGTTTCCGCGATGTCGTCCAATCCTCTCGCTCCCCCTTCCGTATATAGATAATCATTCGCGATGATCAAGTAATTAGCGGACGGATAGAACGCGGTTTATCTCGCATCACGCGGTTAAGCAACCGTATATGACTCCGTGAGGTATCGCTCATAAATAATTTATAGCAAATCGATGAATTCTTTAGGAATTTCCTGGAAGGAAATACTTACCGGTTTCTCCTCGCTTATGATTTTTTTTTTTTTTTTTTGTAGACTTTATTCTCTCTCGTCGAATTAATGAACCTTTGAAAAAAAATGCAGCAGTGAAACGTAATGATCGGTACACAAAAGAGAATTCAAATCGCGCGATATCGTTTTTCCACTCGCACGTCATGCGGATAGACAAGTATTGATATTCCATTAAAATCAAGCGTCTCCATCTATCAGATGATGAATATAAGATGCAGCTGCTGATATATACGTGAATCGGGCACATTGGCGAGTCACGTTTGCGAGTCCGTGATATAGTTGACATGGGACGCACCGGCTCGCGGTGCCAATACGGTCTCGTTCGTTTCTCGGTCGCGTTACCGCGTTTTTCTCAGTTGGCGCTTCAGACGACGACGACGACGACGACGAAAGCCGTCGTCGTCGCCGCGAGACGAGACGACGCGGAAAGGGGGAAAGAAAGGGGATGAGAGAGAGAGAGAGAGAGAGAGAAAGAGGCCGTGGGACGGATACATAGGAGGCGAAAAAAGGGGTACCACGACACGCGGGCGCGACGGAAGGAGTTGAGAAATGTCAGCCGGCAAATTGGAAGAGGGGAAGAAAGAGCGTGACGAGGGGCGGGGGAGGGGTGGGGGGAGAGGGCGAAAGAGAGAGAGAGAGGGGGTGAAATAGGACGGGCGACTCTCTACGGCAGCCCCGACGTCAAATAAACATGCCAGGACGAGCAATTTCGAATATTAGAAGGTCCCGCAGGGTAGGTGCATCCCGCGTCAGGGCGCGTGAGCTACGGTGATGACGTTCGACCGCAGGACGCATCAGCAGAGACCGACTTGCGCGGCCCGTTGCAATTGCAAGTGCCGACCGCAAAGTAAATGGGCGCCGGTCAGCGGGAATTAAAGATCCCTCTCGCGTCGTCGGCCCGCGACGACCGACCGGCCCGAAAGACGACAGTCTCTTTCAACGTCGTTCAATGCGCGGAGTGGACTTGGGAAAACTTGAAGGAGGGCGTTTCGCGGCGTTCCTCTTTCTCGGTAATCGTTAAGCCGATCGTGCAGCTCGTTATCTTTATTACTTTTAGAATAAGCGTTTCGCGCGTTGATACATCTCGCGTTAAGACAAATGTTTGAATGTTTCCTTTATACATGTCACGCACCATATAGAAAGTTACTCTTTTAAAATATGTGGGTATATAATTTATACAATTTTCTTGAACTCTTTACGGAATTATCTGGAATAATTATGGCGAATGAGCATGAGATTATCAAAATAATGTTGCAGTCATTAAAATAGGTTAATAATATTGAGAGAAATATGATTTTTTTTTCTGAGGTCTGCGGTTACTCTGCAGCTACAACGACGGCGACTGAACCGCAAATGGAATATTGTCGTTCGTGTTTATTGCTAACGCTAAGATACATTATTGGAAATAAAAATTTACATTTCCTTATATATAGTCGGAGAAAATATTAAGTTCGAGTTATTCAACAACGGTTCGTACGTCAGAATGACATTGTGATCCGAACACGATGAGGTTCAGCATCCGTCTATCTTCTGATTGGGAGCTTCAATTGGGAGGGAAGAATGAATCATCCCGTCTATCCCCGTTTTTTAATTCGCCGAATGGGCAATTAGGAGTGCACGTAACTGTTATCTCGTTCGTAACTTTCGATCCTTTGTCCCATTAAATGTCAACGATGCCAATCTCCGTGACCAATCGTGCGTTGCATATTACAAATTACTTCACTCTCGATTCGTCGAAGATCCGTTTGTAATATTTAAAAGATCTAAACGCGCTGAAGTTAATTAATTGAGGTTAATTAAAGTAAAAAAATTCTGATATATCACTCACTACTATGCGCACAGCGGTGAGAACTACGTCGAAAATAAAATATAAATATAAAATTCAAATTATATTAACATGCAAAATAATTAATATTTAAAAAAATAAATATTGTGCGTAGAAAATATTTAAGTAATTCTTCTTTAAGTAATAAATAGTACATTACTCTTTGGTTACTTTGTTGTTGTCCGATGCCTCCATCAGGCTTCCTCTTCTCTTGTCCCTTCTTTATTGCATTAACACAATATTCACTCGCGAAAACACGGTTAATTTCGAACGCGCGTGCACTAATCATCAGAATACGATGCTCGCGCGTAGCACTTTGCGTAGCACCCCCGCTGTTAATCGCACGCGATACGCACGTTATTATATCGTGACTGAAGAATAATGCGAGAAAAATATGACACTCGCGATGTTTCGCAAAAAGGTGGAACAGACGAATCTCAAATGACGGAGGGATTTCGAAAATCATTTAGCGATTCACTTTATTCCGATGCGACTTGTAAAAAATCAATGATTAATTGAAACAGAAATCAAAATTCGGTATTGCATTTTTATTCTGAAAAAAATATACGTATTAACAAATAATCAATGATATATGTAACGACCTGTCTTACTTAAATCACATTTAATTACATTTAAGCCGGTGAAAAATTAAAGCGCGACGCGAGACGTAATCGAAACCGAGCGTTACAGAAATAATTATCGTCCACGCGCGAGAAACAATAATTTATAAGTATCATTTTCTTCGTTTCGATTCCTACGTCAAGCGAATAAATTACGCGAGATATCTATTTAGACGAATAACCGTCATTTCGAATACCCGCGGTCATTTCCACATACTTATGAACCGTTAAGGTTGGAAGCTAATTAATCATCGGCCCGATAATCATTAGTTGCAATATACAGTGAGGAATGAACGGCATCTCGTTGTACTGCTCGAGTTTTGAAAGCTAATATGCGATCGCGTTTCGAAGACTAATGCGACGACATACGGAACGACTGCGCGCCACTGCCTGCCCACTCGAGCCTTTCTACGCGACTGATCACCGCGTGTATACATATTCATGAATAACTTTGTAATAATTTTTGCAGTAATAATTTTATTTAGCTTTAAAATAACGTACCATAAAATTGTAACACCGTTTATTCTGTTCCTTAATATGTGAAATATCGAACACGTTGCATTATATCAACGCTATATTTACTATATAGTTAACTAATAATTTGGAGGGACGTATTCGGCGTTAATCAGAGATTAGGATCACGTAGCGCGTCGATCTTCGAAACAAGACACTCGTCTGGCGAATAATTTCGCAAGGGGAAAGGCGAAAATCTTTGACTACGCGTGGCAAATTTAAATAATCTTTCAAAGAAAGAGAGAGAGAGAGAAAGAGAGGAGCAGAAGAGAGACTCGTTGACTCGTGCAGGGGTCGAAGGCGTCGTCGTACCCTATAATCTCGAGCCACGTGCACGGGGTCGAAGGCGTCGATGAGACACAGGGTCGCGAACGGGCCGCGCGCGCAGTCGAATATACCGCGCATCGAATACGACGCGATAATAAATATCCGATAGGAATGCACCTCTCGCGATAACTCGGCGACGAGATCGCAATGGCGGGCGGGCCGACGCGGCGTGAAAATTTTATTGGCCCGAGCCGCGCCAAACGAATCTCCGATCGACAAAATCGCTCGATTCCTGCCCGCGTCACGCTCGGCAGAGATCGAGCGAGGCTCGGACGGAACGCGATACGCGCCGGATCTAATTTGCATGAGATCGAAATGCGCGAGCCCGACTTAAGTATAAGTTTCTGCGTCGGAGTGCCGGTTAGCAAAAAAAGCTCGCCTGACGAGCGCGCTGCGCGCTCGTTAGATCGCGCGCCGATATAACGCGATTGCCGCGTCAAATTATTCGTTTCGTCGACAGTGCATTGATGCGATTTACAAGGGACGTGTGTGGGAGCTTGCACATTTATTGGTTCAGCTTTTTTTATTTAATATGAAATATATAATGAAATATAGCTTTCTAATAAGATAATTTATGGATGCAACAATTATTAATGTTATTGTAAAGCTGTTACATCGATAGTGTATTGATGAGTTTGAGTTTTTATTGGTTCAACATTTAAAAAAAAAATGAAATATATTTCCCTGATGATTGGTATTTAATAATAACAGCTTTACTTGTAATTGTCATTTATTTTTATTATTTATTAAAGAAATTATAAATTAAATAAACATTTTAAGATATTTTGCCATAAATAGATACAATACTGAATGAGTAATTGAGCATTTAGTTTAATACCTGTGATTTCACATGACAAAAAAGTTTTCAATCGAACTCTGTGTACGCAGCTTTCTCAGACTTTAGGGACTAATATCCCGGTTGCTAATATTAATTATCCTTTGTAATTAATGTGTCAATCTCCCTCCACTCCGACGAAGGAAGCTAATTGCGGAACGCCTCGTATCTCCTTCAAATTACCATCGCCCGACGCCGCCGAGATATCGACCGAGAGAGAGAGACGCGCTACGACTACGCGCGAGAATTGCCTCCGATACTATCGATAAGTTGAAAAAAAAAGGAATCAGCCGAGAAACTCCACTGGCTCCAACTGCCAGATCCATTTCGTGCCAGTTCGATCTCGCTTGAAGGCAACAGTGCCGTAGAACGTAGGCGCCTTCGAGGGGGTCGTCGTTCCTTGCGAAGAGCGAGCCCGACCGGTGGTTCGCCAGTTACGAATAGCCGTCCGAGTGGCGATACGAGGGAGGAGAAGGAGGGAGGAGGAGGAGAAGAGTAGCGAGAATCAGGGGAGGAGAGCAACATGCCGAGGACGTCTCGACGATGACTGGTGCATCGTGCTCGAGACGTGAAGCGTAGACGCGTGATTCTCAGAAAAGAGCCAGGCCATCGGACTCCGTCCGATAGAGTCATCACGTGTCGGCGCTAGGATAGTACTTTTATTGTAACGTATCGAGCATGGGGTATCGATTGTGTGTGAGTGTGTGTATACGCGTGTCAGACCGGGAATCGGACCGATCGACTGGGTATAAGGGTGGGAAGCGGGCGCGTTCTTTCAAACGGGAGGGGGAGGGGGCAAGGGGGGACCGATTGCGGGGCTAGTTGTCCCGTACGCAGCGGGGGTGCTTCGACGCACGATCGGTACGATGTATGATCGATCTGACACCTGCGGGGGCACCGGACCCCACGTCGCACGTACCTGGCGTACTTCGTCTTCGGACTCGTCGGGATCGCATGTACAATCCTCGGTGTACAGCTGAGAATCGACAATCCCTCCGCCGTATACAGGACAACACCGCGAGCGGCATATATAGTCGGGAATTTGTCGGCGGAAGAGGGAGGGGAGAAGGTCGGTTCGACGTAGCGGGATTGATTGAAATTACACGCGGGGATTACAATCGGGTTTCGGGTACAGGACAGCTCACGGCTGTCCCGGGCTTGCTGCGGCAGTTATGCGAAAACAAACAGCACGAGCCGGCTTTGGAGCAATTTGTAGAACGAAGTATCTCGCGGCTCGAGGCTGCGTGGAGATTTCGATCGCGGGCGGTTCCGCTGATCAAAAGCGACAGGCTCCTGGTTCCGCGCCGCGCCGCGTTCTAGCAATACCACCGCGGGATTTCATCGCGGAGTCGTAAATACCGATCGCGACGTATCGTCCGTTGTATCGCTTCCCGGACGGGCCCCGTTCTCGGAAAGATCCGATCTGCACGTCCGATTACGTTGATCTAACGACTCGCGAGAGTTGTGTCTGCGACCGGCAGACTTTCTACCGGGAGGGCCGCGTCGATTAGCATCTCCCGCGGTCGAGAAAAGAGAGTTTGAGCATGTCCCTCCAGATTTATGTTCGAAAAACTACCTAAATTTCCTCGTATCAACCGACGTGTACAAATATTTAGGCCATTTGCATAAAGAGACATTTAGTAATGTAGAATGTATCAAATTAATTTAAATTAATTCTGCAAGATCGCGCGCGAGCGAAGTAACATCTATGTGAGTAATGTAGAATTGACGAGAAAAATATCATTGATGTAGAGAGATAAGCTTCGAGTTTTCATTAACGACGACGATGACGGCGACGACGATGATGACGATGACGATGACAGCGGCAGATGCATTATCGTAAGTACGAGATTGCGTGTTTCAATTATCCGAGGTGATTCGCCCCGAGGTATGTATGTATCGGGATTGTCTTCGTCCTAGCTTCCTCTCTCCCCCGCCCGTCTCCCGTTCCATCCCCTCGTCTCGCCCGAGGTCCGCGCGCGAGGAATCGCTTCATCATAATCGGTCATCCGGCGTTTTTCTACGGGCCAGACCCCCTACCGGCACAACGCCCGGATATCTTAGCATCGAAATGCCGCGCTGACAGGCAAAGAATTTGATATCGTGATTAGCTCGTTACGGCATTGTGCGTTAACGCGCTGCAACGACTCCGGCTCGATCTCGTCTTTCTCCCCCCTTCTCTCTCTCTTTCTCTCTCTCTCTCTACCTACCGAGAGAGAGAGAGAGAGAGAGAGAGAGAGAGAGAGAGAGAGAGAGAAAGACGAAACAGTAAACGCGATGCTCAGATCCGATACGATTGATTCTACGCTCGATGTGTAAATAGATGCATCGCCATTGCCGCACCATTTACACGTGGCGTCTAATTAGCGTATAATTCGTGCGTAAGTCCGTACCGGCTTGTTTTTATCTCGATTAAATTATCATCGCGAGATGACGCAGGAATAACTGCACACTCTTGGGAAGTAGTAATTAGTGTTTTGCAAAAGTTAATTGCTTCCTCCAAGAAATATCAAGGGAGTTACCGAGACCATCTATTTTATCTTTCTCAAGTCCAGAAGTGGCAAGTAGATTATTTAATTTCTCTCACACACAACTTATACATAAAATAGATGTTAATTATATTTATGAATATTGTATTATTAGTCTTTCTACAAAAAATTTCTGATAAAATGTGAACTTCGAAATCTTTTTTCTCGTCCCTTTAAAATGGAGTTTTTCGTCTCACTTTCGTTCTCTCGCGTCGTTTAGTAACTTACTAACGACGTACGCGTTTCCCGAGTTCGTTTCGCATGCACTCGGTTCACAGTGATTGCTCCCGCGAGCGCTCCTGGCAGAGGCTATCGGTTGGATCGTGTGCCAGAGCGTGGAAGGAGAGTAGCGGAGTCGCAGCGCAGTCGGAGGTGTCACGATAATTCAAATCCCTCCTATTCTCCTATTTGCACTTCGAATCCTACCCTTCGGCCGGGGTGCACCCATGGGCGTTGCTCAACCGTGGCCTCATTACCAAAGCAAATATTTTATAGTCGAGCCCCCCGGTGACGGCGACGACGACGACGACGACGACGACGACGACGACGACAACGACGACGACGACGATGACGAAGACGACGAGGCTCGGAGAAGAAGCTAGTAGAGTAGAGACGAGATACCGTCGGATATAGGAATCGAGATGTAAAAAAGAGCCTTGAATAAAGCTGCGAGAGCTCTCTTCTCTTTCTACTTCCTCTTCCTGTCGTCCAATCTCTGTCCCCCTCCCCCTTCCACGACGACTGCCGGCAACGACGACGATGACGACGACCCGCGTCGCGGGGTTGTGCCGCGGGTCGGGAGGGGGGAGGGAAGGGAATAAAAGGAATCCCTTTTCACCCGGCACCCGCGATTTATCTTTCAACTCGCTTGTTTTACATCCAGCATTCGGCATCCCTCTCCGCAGCGATATAGTCGATATTCCGAGGTGAAGCGATCGGCGTTAAAAATTAGATAGGTCGCAGCGCGTCCCCTCGCGCGCTCCTACCTTCCGTTTCCCTTTCAGCAGCAGCTCGCGAAATCGATGTCGAGAAAGGAACCGGAGCGGAGTTCTCTTTTCCCCCGTTAGAGAAATCTATATGTACGAAGCGGAGACTCGATTTACCGCGAGAACTACCATCTCGTTTTTACGGTTTGTAAATGTATTATTGTTATAACGTGAAGTTGATATTTTTATAATGTCCTCTCCAAGTATTCGATTCCCTCGCCGCTTCTTTTTTTAAACTTTCTTCTTTTCGGGACAAGTAATACGTTTTATATGTATATGTATGTACATTTGCGTCTGTCATCGCTTTGTCATCGGCGCAACTTCTACAATCGATCCTGGTTCGCCCGAAATATCCACAAGGTTTGATCAATTTCCATAATACACTTAAATTGATCCTACGGCCAACGGTTGCAGCGAGCGACTCAGTGTATCCTTTGGCGTTCGATTGAATCGCCAATTTGTCTAGCATTATATCCAGGTCTCGCCGGGGAATCGAGATCGGGATGGCGGAAAAGGACGGACGATTGGGCGAGAGGGGGAGGGGGGAGGAGGGAGGGAGAGGTTGGGAGAGGAAAGGACAAGGCGAGAAGGAAGGAGGGCAAGGGCGGACCGTGCGTCTCCAAAGGATTTCGTATATTTAGGATAACAAGCTGCTCCGCCTCCGAATTGGTATGCAGAGACCCGCGAGTAACTCCTTTATATTGACATATCGTCGAACGTGATCCAAATACATGCGACATTATACCGAATTGCGAACAAAGCTGCCGTCGCGGCGACCTCCTCGTCAAATCGCCCGTGAATAGAAAACAAATCGTCCGTGTGTGGCAAATTCCGCGTATTCTCCGACTAGGAATCGAATGTGTGTGTTTGTGTTTGTGTGTCTGTGTGTGTGTGCGCGCGCGCGCGCGCGTACGCGCGCGAATCGATTATGTACGAGTCGAATTCGGTCTCGGTCGCTTCCATGCTGAAGAGCGCCGGCCAGGCTCGAAATTCCGCTCGAAATTCGGAGCTTTCTATCTCCGTGCGTACGAGAATAAATGTCACGAGTGTGCTATATCAGAGGAGGCAACGACAGGAACTGAGTAGCGAACCTTCCGCGTTATTATTATTTTTTTTACACGTTATTTCTCATCGCAGATTGCGCGTTGCATTTTCGTGAGCTCTCACTCACCGGAAATTACTTTCGCACTGCTCGCCGGAAAATCGGTTATTGTTGCAACTTCGATAAAAATTATCCGTATAGCCACGAGTGAGGTTAAAAAGAGCGGCGAGAGACGGGAAATGTACGTGCGGGTCCTTTACACGAACGCACCGGCCAAATAACAAAGTAACCGAAGATGGATATCCGTTTCAAATATTCACGCCCTTTTCGCGCCGCCGCGTGAAATTGATGCGTTTAGAGACCCCTTTACTGGTAGGCGGACAGTTACGACGGCATAAATATTGCCGAGAGCCCTGCTGACCACATGGCACAGATACGGCCCTGAATAATATGCGTGCCTGCGTACGTGGCCTGCGGGTACCTGCCGGAAAGCCTCGTCGTCGAAGAGACCGCGATCGAGGTTTAAATTCCCTTTTGCTAAATATACAGATCTTGCTTTATCAATTCCAGCGCTAAGAATTCTTTTTATTATTTTGCAAAATTGAAAAAAAAAAGAACAAATAGAAGAGCGGAAAAAGAAAAGATGTGACCGTCGCAAAATTCGAGTTTCCGTAAAAGCGTACATTTTTTAGAAGAGTATTCTATTTTTTAGAAGACATTTCTATTTAGAGAATAAATTCCTCATGGATGATACGAAATGGTAGTGCTGTCCGTTGTACGTAAGATCGTAAACGTGTGAAATATTTTTAGCGCCGCGCTGCATCGCGATAAAGCAATTTGCCAGCCGGCGTCCTGAGAGAATCTAGATTGCATTCCGATGCATCGCGGCTTGCAAACGCCATACTCTCGCATCACGCGCATCTCGAAGCGAGCGAGAGCGCCCGGTGACGGTATTTGTTCAGGCATTCCGGTAGGAAATTCTAGGCGACTAAGAGATTATTCGCGGCACCCGTTGCGTGAATATATAATAGCGCGATGTGTTTATGTATCCAGCTATGACAGGCACTTCCGTTTCCGTCGAGCGCTCTTGACTTCGTTCCGTTTCTGAACGCGTAAATGTGTTTACGTACACACAAATGTACATATATACCGATACACGTCACGCCGCAACGTCGTCCGTCATTGCTAAGTGCATCATGCGTAACGTCGGCGGTGCCCACACCGGACGGATTTCCCGGAGATATTTCAAGAAATCGAACCATATCGATCGAATCAGCTCGCCCATCCAGGGGCGAGAGGGGGAGAGGGAAGAAACTTTCCTGATGCGACTCGACGAACTTCCGAAGAGGAAAGTTTAACTGGAAAATTAAGTAGCCTTATGCAGCCTGTTCGGGTACCTATCCCTTCGAAAGTTAACGTTGAAAAATACAACACTTTGCATTTTTAGCGATCTATAAATATTTCAACACGAGAGTAGACGCGCGTGCAATTCGGTGTGTATGTGTGTGTGTGTGTGTGTGTGTGTGGGAGGGGAGAGGGAATCTACAAACCTATTATTATTCAATACTCTTCTTGAAGCGTTAGATATTAATTAGCGGGATGGTTAGCTATCAATCTTGATTTAAATTTTCCACCGTCTGCTGCTAATTATTTCGCAATAATTAAATATTTCACGCGCGACGATGATTATTAACATATATGCGGAGCGTATGAATATTAATAACGAGATTGCCTTTTTTGACGTCGCCGTGATGCATATAATTAGCACAGGTATCGCGACCTTGAGGTATTAAATCCGCCATTAGCGCGCCACGTCACGTCGCCGTTACTAATTCGACTTTAATTTCTACGATTATTTTCAACGTATAACGCGCCGGCACACCGAGAGAGCATCACCGCCATTACGTGCGGCGTCCGTTTATTTCAACTTTTCCTGCCGTCGCATTTCCTGGCTACCGTGCCTCCTCTCCCCGCCGTCAATTTATCGGGTTCTTTCGGCAGGTCCCGACCATTAGCTTAATTAATTCGGGTTTTAGGGTTTCCGACACCGCGGGCGCGGCGAACCAAGTCAAAAGTGTCAAGCCGACGGACGGCGCTCTGAAAAATGGTGCGCCCGGGGTGTTAATTGTCTCGAACACGAATATCCTTGAGGGGCGCGCGCCACCGGTTTGCACAACACTGTGATCGCCATCTGTTCCGTCAAGTGACTCTGCACGTTGCAACAATGTTTGTTCTCCCGGTTTACACGTAAAAAGCATGCACGGGAGAGAAGCTTACCGAGCTTATCGGCATCGGGGCACGTAATTATGTTCTCTGTTCTTGTGCAAAAAAAAAAAAACAAGAACTGCATCTAGTTACAGTAGGTAATTATTCGTGATATAATTCACCCGCGGGAAATATTTTTGCAATATAAATGAAACGTCCACGTCCGAAGTTCTTAATTTCATTTGAAGATGCAATCTTCTTATATATGTATTTTTGATGTAATATAAGTATAATCAGATAATTTATTAATTACGATTTTGCATCGTTTATCCCGTCTCTTCCGTCGGAAAATTCCGCCGGAAATGAAAACTCAGCATTGCATAATCTCGAATCTTTATTTTTTTTAAATCACCGGAACTCTTTTTGAAACGTCAAAAAATATCTAGAACTCTTTGAGTGCCGGAACTGTATCAATTAAAATATAAAAGTGTAAAATATATATATATATGTATATATATATATATATATATATATATATATACAATATATACATATATAAAAGTTTCGAAAATCGATCTCACAGAGGTAAATAGAAAATTCTCTATCGCAGTGCGATTACAAGCTGCTGCATGCAGCTTTCTTTCGCGACACACCGTGCGAAGACGTAACTCGCGCGCGTACGGCATCTGTAATACCTGCGAACAGCCGGCAGCAATGGCCGCGGAACAGAGAGAGAGATAAGCATTAGAATCCATCTACATTGTAATGATTTATATAAAGCGCGTATAGCTCCCTCCCTGCAGGTGTATACATCCACTGATTAACGTTGTTAATGCAATGGTAGGTATATCGCGCTGTTATGCGAAGGTTTATCTCTCGATAAACCCCCCCGCACGCATTTCCACGAAATTTTGTTTCGCAACCGGACGCGTAATGTACGCGTGTGTATACGTGCGTCAGACGTATGTAAATGTTCCGTTACTATTTTATGAATATGTATACGCATACGCACACGATGCTAGAAATACATGCGATCAATGCGTCCCTTGCATTTAGCTGCAGACAACGATACTCTTTGTCGATTGTTAAATGTCTCGGCCGACGGGCACTCAGCGCGTTGTTTCCCTCGCAAAGCACTCAATGACAGGTCTCGACCGCGTCGGAGCGAGGAGCAAACTGTAGTAGTATGTTTTCTGACTATGATCTATGTTTTCCCTCGATAAGAATACGCCATGTAACAACTATATATTCTGCAGAGTCAACCTCGCCGCATAAGGGCTTGCTCTCTTCATCGTAAATATATCTCGCGGCTTTGCCGGCCCGTTGATTCTACACAGCCCTAAGTACGACATCTACACGAAGATTTCTGCTATTGTGCTATCTGCTCTCTTCAACAATGGCACATTAGATATTTGCTTATGCAATACGCGAAATCCTCGTGTAGTCGCGTCCTTGACGATGCGGAATCGCGCGTCATGCATACTTTACGAGCCATTTTAAAATTAATTACTATTCATAATACATCTTTCGCAAATGACAAATTTTCGTTTAACACAATGTCATTCTGCGCAGAGGAAAAAAAATGTTATTATACTCATTTTTAAAATATTATATATTTTTTCGCGTCTCTTAAATTTTCTGTTGTTTCTAATCTCTCTAATCTTTCCATTGTTTTTTTTCTCTAGATTTTTTTTATGGATATTCTTTACATTTTTCTGACTTTTCTAAATCTTGTTTGCTTTAGATTTGAAATTCACGAAACCGTAAATTTTTTGGCCGATATACTTTCCTCTGCCATGTAGATAACCTTAATCCTCAGACGCAATGAAAGGAATAAGAAATTGAAATTGAAAAGAAAGAAACAGGAAATTGAGTAAAAGGAAAAAAAAACAAGTCAAAGTAGAAAAGTTGCATTGTCCTTAGTGTCGGTCCACAATAAGGATTTTAAGCCTTAAACCGTAAAATATTAACAATCGATTATTCTTCCCATATTCGACTACGATTGATCTATTTCTTACTGCTTAGGGCTTAAAATCCTCATTGTGGACCTACGCTTAGCTTTATTTCTAATTCCTTAGATCAGTTCTTCGTTCTTTAATCCTTCCCTTGTGGCTAAGCCCTTGTTGCATTTTTTGATCGTCCCCTCATCCCCTTCTCGCAATTCCGGTAAACTCGCGCGCGCGAACTCAAGGACGATAGGCGTTGAGAATAATTCGCCGCCGTGGTGGACGGTAACGGGGACATGAGAGAACCTCTTCCTCTCCCACCCGCGGCCTATGGTATATCATTGGCCCGGACTGGGCGGAGTACCAGCGCGAGGCTGGCGCCGGCAGCGATAGATACCGCTAATTATCGATCGTAAATAACGTCGCAGGCCGCACGGCAGCCCGATCCTATCGGTGCCTCGGCACTCGGCATCGCCGATGTGGCGGCTTTCACCCCGCAGTTCCGCGACGGCGGCCGTTGGATGATATAGGATGCGCGTTGTCTCTGAAACGGGGTTGGCCGGCGAAAGATAGAGAGACGGAGCGAGAGAGAAACAGGAACGGGTCCTCGGGCCCCCGCAACGTATGTACGTCGCCGTCTTCTATCCGGGGACCATTCGCGCGGTCGCTCTCAGGGTGGCTTGGATATATTACACGTGGCCGTGGCCGCGCACGGTTATTACGAGCTGCGCGGTTGTAATTGCGGACAAGGTGGCACACAGCACTCTCTCGGTCTCTCTCGCATACCGACGCGCAACGTGTGATTTGCGCTGCGCTGCGGGAAACGCGCCGCGCCGCGCCGCGCCGAGCCGAGCTGCGCTGCGCGAGTCGCCGGCTGGCTACCTGGCGCAAGTCAAGTCCGTACAAGTCGTGGCCACGAGCCACGACACGCTCGGCCTCTCCGCGTGATTCCCAGATCCGATAATGGCGGCCACTTTCACGCGTCGAGAAAAGCCGGTCGCAACGGCTGATATAGCAGCGCCGGCCGAGGGTATAGGATTTGCGTTCTCGCGAATGCCTAGTTTCGATCGAGTCCGTTTGCGTAGAGAAAACCGACTTACTTCTGTGACCATTCATACGCCGATTAGGATTACTGTTTCGAACAAGTGCTGCTTGAAGTAAAACTCTGATTGTGCTAAAGCTGAATTGTTGATATACATATACATATATTCATACACATACATATATTCGATTATTGTATATATTCTTCGAAGATGGCATACGAAGGAAATAACATTTTTTATCTTACGTATTTAGTATATAGAAACTGCTTTTATAAATTGGCATTCGTGTCTTTTATTTTGTTAATAATAGATATGCTATTTCTAAGAATTAATTAAACTGTATTTTCGGGGGTTCTCTAGATATTAAAAAATTTTTAGAGTATGGAAATTTAGTGAATTTAATATAATTAAACGAACTTTTTAGACGTCCTCAAGTAGCAATTATGAAGCAACTGTATATCGCGAAAAAGTTACGGAACTTTTTTCTTAGAAACTTGCATTTTATCCTCAGGTAGAAAGCTCGACGTTAAATCAAAGTACTTAATTGGGCACTTTAACCCCGTTACACATCCACGTCAGGAGGATTAAAATCTGCGGTATGGAAATTAATTGCGCGAAAGTAAGTAACTCGTCGCCGGCCGGCCGGGCCGGGCGAGCGCGAGCGGGGTTCGCGCGCGCGATGCTATCGGCACTCGTTTAATTAAAATCCGACCTAATCGCGCTACGTGACATCGGTCGCGACGTAATCGCGCCTGCGAATCGGATCGGTCGTTCGGCACTGCTAGAAACACAGTTCGCGAGAGGGCGAGCGACAAACTCGTGCAGCACTTGGTCCCCTCGTCAGGCGTTCTCCTTTGCCTCGATCTCGCCGATCGCGACTCGATTTGCAATCGGCATGCTCGTCTCTTCCCCGATACGCGAATGCGACCGCGGGGCACGTCGTATCGATTCTTGTTTTGATAGCGTTCCGTGGTAGTTTCTTTGAACGGACGGCGCGCACACAGCACGCGGCGAGGGTTCGATGGACTCGAGCGAGAGCGCGAACGCTTTAAGACGCGGCATTGTCGGCGGGCACAGCGGGCTCGTTCCCCGAACGCGGGGGACGATCGCTGGATGACCTCGCGATAGTCCCGCGCGGCGAGCGATCGCTGATCGCCGATCTCGATACGGGAGGACTGTCGGGTGGTTGCCTGACCGACGTCGACCATGAAACAATTTTATTAGCCATAATCGCTCGGTTGTCGCTCGGGAATATACCGCGCGTCGATAATTATACGCGCGGTATAACGTCACGATTGCGTCCGCGACAAAGGGGCTTTGAGCCGTCCGAGTCATAAAGAAGCGTTTTTAACCGAGGAGCCACCCTCCCCCTCCCTCGACACACGCTCCGATTACCGATCGATCGACTTGTTTAACAACTGTTTGGTTTCTCGCAAACTGTGCCCCGATGGAAACTCCAAGCAATGCCACAACATGCCGCTTTAATTACACATTGATAACATCGGTCGGTTGTATATATATATATATATATATTTTTTTTTTTTTTTCTTTACAATGAGTTGCACGAGTCAGTTTCTTAACTTCTCCACTTCTGTTCAACATAGAAAAAAATATATAGTCTCCCCTTCTATATTTTATCTTTCGAAAAAGAAAATCAAATCGAAATGGAAATTACCAATTACTGTGCGGGATTATAAACCAGCTTATACGAGTTCCCGGTCTACCGTCTATAAGCTCTCCGTTTCTCTCCGCGTTCGTCCGATCAAACGATCCTCTTTGAGGCAAGATCATTCTCCCTCCTTTTCGTGCCGCGACCCCTCCCGCGCACGACGTTGCGCTGCAGTTGACACCTTAGCGGCAACGATATTTCCTTACGTTCGCCGATTCCCCGATCCCCCCGGCGCTCTCCACTTTGGTCGGCGAGAAAGAGGTCGGCATTCTCCTTCGACGCAGCGAAAGGTGGAGGTTCTAGCTCGCAGAGAGGGTGGCAGGAGGGAGAATGCACGCGCCCTATCATGCGGAGTGATATCGCGTTACTGCGCCGGCCTTTGATCTCGCGACACTTACAATTTTCCCGACCGGCGATACACCCTTATTTCGCGTTGCGCCACGCGAGTTCTAATGAGAGGCTATGGTCGCTGCCTGCCACCCTCCCCCTCCCCCACCCCTCTCTGCCACCCGGCTATCCCCGCGCCTCGGGACTGTCGTAATCACAAGGCATGATGGCTTGTTCTGCTGCTGCTGCTGCTGCTGCTGCTGCTACGAGCCACCACCCCCGCTGCCATCGACTACTTCGTCGTACCCTCGCTTCATCCCTTCTTTCCCCCGTTAACCCCTCTTGTGTCGCACCCTGTCCTCTCCCCCTCGCCATTACGCCGTGTGAAACGTTGATACGGCGGGCGTCGCGCGCGCGTTAACAGCGTCAAACGAGAGCGCGATAACGTTCTCGGGAAGAGAGGTCTGTAACTAACTAGAGTCGTCGATTTCGCGAAGAGTTCTGTGCAGCAATCCTATTGATATTGAAAGTAGCGGGGATTTTGTTCCTAACGACCGCTGTGAAGTTTATTATGCGAGTTAGAGCGTTTAATGGGAGGATCACTATCACTATAGAGCGAGAAACACGTGTACGAATATATTTCTCTCCAAATAGTAATGATAATTTAAAGTTTATATAGTTTTTTAAAGTTTAATCTTGCTTTTTATGAAAAATAAAGACTTGTAAGGCCGGAAAATTACTAAAAGTTCTCTCTCGGCAATAAATAAGTAAAAGTTTTCGAAATCATTGTACAATTCACTATACAAAATTGAGACAGTAATATTACAAGATCTTATCAACAAAATGAAGAGAAGAAAAATTAATATTGTAGAATGAGAACACCTATAATGTGTTAGCACATAGACACTTGTAATCTAGTCTTCTTACCTTTAACGGGAGGCTATTAAAGGTCGTTCGACCTTCTTATATGTCCACAATCTCGAACTTCGATGTATCTTCGTTTCGAGATTTCTCTCTCTTTCTCTCTTTCACTGGCTAGTAGGTAGATATATATCTTCGTTCGAAACGTCGGGTAGTTTTCTCGACGAGAAGAATTGAGGCTGCCACCGCGCACACACGTCGGGACCGTTGCTCGAAGCCTCGGTGCAAATACAATAACCCTTTATTTGTTCCCCTTTCCTCGCGGGGCTGGCCGTGATTCAACAATACTCGACGTGTAGGCGGCAAACATCGCCGCCTCGCCGGTCACTCGCCCCTGGCGATTTTCGCGAAATTCACCAACGAGTCCGACGAAGGATACGGGGATAAAGAGTCGGGCCGCGAATTGCGCGCGTAAAGATTCTTCCACGTCGTTTTTCTCTTCTTGGTGCTTCAAGTGTGACTACTTACGTATATTTTAAATCTGATACATTTATGATATTTTAGGAGCAATTTAATTCTTAATTCTATATCTTTGAAGAAGATGAATAATAACGCAATCCTTTTTGGCACTAAGTCTCTTTGAGGTGCTACTTTAACGAGTCGAAATTTCGCAAACTTGTTTTGTATTTCGAAAAATTAACTAATAATTAATTCTTTTCGTTTTTAATCAAACTTCTACGCGTTTGATGGTACGTGTACTCGATGGTGTGGAAGGTGCTTGATGCCGAACAAGAACGACGATGGGAGTATCGGGGGTAGAAGCGAGGGCACGTGGTAGAGGAAACTCGGAGATAGAAGGTTAGAGAGGAAAGGGGAAGGGACGTAGAGATAGAGAGCGAAGAGATCGGAGTGAGCGTTGTTGGACACAGGGCAAACACTTCAGGAGATTGCCGCTTCTGCGTTGCAACGTCGCCCGCGCCTGCGGAAATCCTTACTTTCCCCCAAAATCCGTAATCTTCCTGAAGGGCACGGATTAATTCCCTCGACTTGTCACGTGCGTTGTCCTACCGTGGCGGCTGATCGCTGCGATTGCCGAACGTTGATGATTACTTGCTCCGCGCGTACGTTGACGTGATATATTAAATTTAATAAATATATACATGTATAGCATAAGTATATAAAATATATGACAGTCAGAGATTACAGAGATTTAACAATTTAAAAAATATAACAAAAACATATAATATTGTAAAGTAATATTTATATACGTATAAAAAATAGGTGTAAAAGATAGGTGATGTTGAAATAATTTATTCGTCACTTACCTTCAACGCACTTCGGCTGCCGCGGAATTAAACTTCCCTTTCATGAAAAATTCTATTCTTATATAACCGCGAATATTCTTCCGCGTGCGAGTTTTCTTCGCAGCGCGTCGACGCGATCATTTTTGTCTCGTTCCTCGAATATAATATGCTCCGCCGAGGGAGGATCTGTCTCAGCCGCGACCGCGTTGGCAGCCACGGCCTCATGCAGGTGGAATGTTAAGAACTCGTTTGGATATATCCTTAACCTCCGTGCTGATTCTGCGCTTCACGGGGCCCCAGGGGAGGATCCCTGAAGGAGCAATTAAGCCTGAAGTGTTTCCTGCAAGGTGTGACTCGTAGAAACGCGCGGACGGGAACGAGAACGCCGGCCACCTGACACGACCGGCAGAGAGAGAGGCGACTTCTTGCACGTCAAACGGTAGTAATTCAACATTTTATTCGAGGAGGATGCAATATATTCATCGGACTGTCTACTTACGTCGGGTCGACGCCCGACTGGTTATGGCAGCCGCGTAACTGTAATCTTATACGATACTTTTCGGGCTTGTACGCTCGGTCGCGTTCTCGCGCCTTCGAACTCTTCAACCAGTTTTTTTTTCTCCGGCGCAGCTCCGATCTCTTTTCTTTCTTTCTCTCTCTCTTTCAAATCGACGTGCGATTTTTAACCCTGTTCTCGTAGCCGATGATTCGTGCACTCGAGGAAGTTATCGATCACCGACGCAGCGCAAACTTGACTGCGAATCGACAATGGGCAGGCTGCAGACATTTAAATATATATAGATGAATGCAGAGAGGAAGAATTTGGGGATAAAGTAAAAGTTTGAATCATCAAAATCACCGTGATTTTTTATTTTTACATTTCCAGAAGAATGCGATGATTTTGTATCTAACGAAGGGCCTATATATTGTAATCAGTACTTCTATCACTTTATACACTTTACAGTTTTTCGCAGGGACGAAAAAAGCGTCACTTTTTATCGCGTATAGTCGGAAGGATGCACATATTCTCTCTCTCTCTCTCTCTTTCTCTCTCTCTCTCTCAGCCACTTCACACATATTTTAATACCGCGTGGTAGAATCTTCCGTTGTATCTACCTTTTTTTCCAACGGAATATTCAGTAATCGTGAGAGATTCAACGCGCACACGAATGCGCGTCTCGCGCGGTAGTGAATCTCTCGGCGCGATGGTCACGGTGGATAATAAAACAAACAGGCTCTCTCGGCCTATTGAAAAAAAGGTGCGACCTGCCATGCTAGGCATTTCGCAGTTTGCTGCCGTCGACGAGCTTCACCTTCTCCTTCTTCTCTTTCTCCTTCTCCTCCGGGATGCCGCTTAATTGCGGGAATAATAATCTCCCGAGGAATTATAATCGCGGAGGTGTCACGTTGGCGAAACCTTTCTCTCTCTCTCTCTCTCTCCCTCTTCCCCCCCCCCTCCTGTCTCTTTCTCTCTCTTTCTCTTTCTTTCTCCATGCATCGCAGGACGAATGGAGATCCTCGAGTGCGCGAGAAGGTAGAGGACGTGGCACAAAAGAGGGAATTGAATTAAAATCCGGCCCGTCATGCCTCGGATAAATTCGAATTAATTAAGCGGTTTCGGCCTAGACTTTCGAGCCGTTCGTTTTTTCCGTTTCTTATTCTCACCCGTTCGCTGCTTCACTCCGCCGTCGACCTTGTGTCTCTCCCGCCCCCTCTACCCCCTCTATTTCTCCCACCCTTCAGCCCGATCTGTCTTTCTCCTTTTCAATTTTTTGTTTTTTACTTGGAGGCTCCGTGGCAACTTAAGCGCGGGAGCCATTCCGGTAGCTGATGGGTTAATTGAGAGCCGAACTAGCCCTCAGACACAAAAGGGCTTTCATGGACCAACGAGGCTGCGATGCCGGATAATGCTCCGCGATATCCCTTGTTGCCTTTCGCCGTTTAATATCGGCGGCGAGTCTCGATTTTTGATCGGCTTGCTATTATCTATTCATCCATACTGACGTGTTTAAATATCGCTTGAGAACGTTTTTATATTTTAATCAAACTGTACATATGATATACTTTAGATACCTTTCACCTTATATATATACGTATTACAATTAATCGAATGAATACACGGACAGAATTTTCTTTTAAAATTTATTCTAAAAATCATGTTAATCGTGGGACAATATAGTATTTCGACAAATTTTGTGTAATTTTCTGTTTTTTTTTTTACTGTGCACTATAATAAATTTGTTGTATAGTATATTTAAAAAAACAGTAAAAATTATATAAAATTCGTCGAAATACTATGTTGTCCCTCAATTAACCTGATTTTCAGGGTAAATTTTAAAATAAAATTCTCTCCGTCTGACTATTATATATTAATTAAGTAAGATATATTTTGCATCTATAATTGTAAAGAGTTGTAGAGATAGATAGATCTTCGACATTTTTGCTAAATTTCTTTTTCTTTTTTTTTCTATATTAACTGATTATGTTAGATGGTTTCGACTATTGTACTACAACTATACTAAGTACTCGGTAGCATTTGCAATGGGTCGCTGAAAGCTGCAATAACAGCATGAATATTTCATCTCATCATCCAGCACACGATGCTGGAACCCCTTTCAGCCGGACCCTAATCCGACCTTCTTGGGTCATCGGCGCCCGTCAATTGTCTTCAGTAGATCGTCTCGGATCGTCCTTGAAGCTGGTCCGATGCCACTTGAATCTCGCTGTTTCCGCAGCTTGCCGCAGCATCCGGTAATGAGACGTCCCCCCGAATCAGGTTCGTGGACCAGTTCTGGTTTCGGCGCGCGATGTGTTTTCCTTTCTTTTTTCCGACGGCACCACTTCGCGGCGGACGATGGTCAGTGGATGTGGCAGTTAAGTAACTGGTTCGTTAGAATGTTTATTTGCTTATGGCTCTTTTGTCGGGCCTGCGACTAGTGTTATGACGACCTGTTACCGTCCCCAGTTTCCTCCGCGCCGCATATGTCCCCGTGGGCACGCACGGGGGATGCCTTTCAACAGCCTTTCGCGTTCTCCCCCTTTTAAAGTTCCACTTATTTCCTTCAAAGGCGGAGCGAGAGATGACGTAGAATTTTTACCGGCGATTGATACGGAGACGGCGGTGGCGGCGGCGGCGGCGGCGGGCGCTTGGTGCAGTCGTTGTCGGGGAATTATTTCATATAAACAACGTCACGGAATTCGATGATCCGACGATTTAAACGAGTTTAATCGCGCGATCGTACTTGATTACGTTTCTAATATCTACAATCGCATCTAACAAAACGTTTTTATCCCATGTTAGTCAATTATTTATAGTAATCAAGATCCTTTTAGTGATTCAGCACTTATACATCCCGATCTCCCATAATTATCGGTACATACGTCAAATCAAGAGAATTACATACCTCCTTCGGTTTTATCTTACCGATGATTCATCTTAAATTACGGACAACACTTCCACGCGTCTTAAAGTGATTGCCTGATAGGATTTCGCACCTCCGGTAAATCATATAAGGATTTGCATATACCAGCGCCACTCGCTCGGCTCGCTCATGCGCTTGCCATCGATGCCCCGGATTGCCTTTCGAGTTTTACTCGAAAAGCACACCTCCGTGTTGTCCGCGTTACCGCGTTCAATGAGCGCGAGCGGATTGGATCATTAGTCAGTTCGTGTCTAACGGGCGTATCGGGGAACGCGCTCGCATTAGAGGACGCGGGATGAAGACGTTTTCGGGTGGTGGAAACTCCTTTCATCAATTATATCGTCGACGTGCGGGACAGTAGCCGTTCATTAAAAGCGTATATACGCCGCTGCTCGTTGCACGAAGAAAAATACGCTAACGATACCGCTCGTGAACGTGTTCTGAATGCCGCTCGCGTTCGCGCGCTTCACCTTGTGTATTCGTAATCCCCCCGGCTCTACGTCTGATTCCCGGGTACGAACGCGGCCGTCTCAGGAATAATGCAAAGTGTGGAGTCACCCTGCGGATGGTAGTCACACACAGGTATCGCTTCTGCTTCTTATTTATATAAATGACCAGCGCATAACTCGGAGCACCCGGCGGAGGACTAACGCGCGCGCCTGTTTCCACGACGGGTATACACACACGTATACCCACTAACACGCGCGCACATACGCATACGCGCTATATATACGCATGCACGCGCGTACATGTATATACACTCCGCGCTCTTCGCGTGTTGACTCGATGATAAATTAATTGCGACGCAGAACTAATGTCACGGTTAACGGCGAGATTTCACTTCGCCGCCTTTCGCAATCTATTTCCAGTCGCGCGGGATGAAGTAACTCCGCGCGCCTCTTCGTTTTTCTTTTGCTAGAAGCGTGACAGGGACGCAATATACGCGGACGGCTCGCGTCTTATTATATTTTGTCGATGGAAGAGATACCTCGTGACGACTAGTTAGTATATACGTCACACACTGTTGTGATTTTGGGAGCGACGATTTTTAAATCTGTCGCCTGTTTGGAATGTCCGTGCACGCCTGCACCGGCGACCGGTCGCTCGTAAGTTTAAACGACGTGGCGGATGGATCGGTTATGGTGTTCATTGTTGACTCGTCACGGCTTTCAAGGGTTGCCTTCCTGCTTGAAAGGACCATAACTTGTCACGTGGAGCCCTTGGACTACCGTGGCTCGAGGACTGCGCCCATCTCTCTTCTGCTCGGCTAATTGAAGACGGCAAGTCTTAAATGCGCGTTACGTTACCAAATTACAAATAAATGAACCTCTTGCAGCGAGGGAACGATATTATATATCGCGGTACGTCCGCGGTATGCGGATTATTTTGTAGATTATTTTGCAAAATAAGGATGATTTGCGAAAAGATAACTTTAAAGAAGTCTCTACTTTCTTCGGATTTTTTTTCGTCCCAAATATATATCCAGTATCGTATATTCTAATATACATACGTTCCGTTACGACATGTCTGACATCTTTATTCCAAAGGATTCCCTCTTCGTGCTGATGCTCGAAAGATTCGTTTCTTTATCGTGCGTATCCACCCTCGAAATAATAGGTCGCTGAACCGTAGGGCTTGGTTAACCCCATTTACTTTTCATTCCCGAAGAAAACCCGGTGTTTCTTTTGTCGAAAACAATCGTGCCGTCCTCGCACATAAATGTATATCGCGGTTCGATGGGGATAGCATCGAGACGATTCAGTGTTTCTCATTCGGTTTAAAAAAAAAAATATATATATATTCTCTTTATACAATTTTAGATATATATTTTTTAATATATGTCTTTTTTTAGTGGTAATGATTAAACTTGAAGAATGTGATAAAAGCCTAAAAATCTTTATTGAAAAATTAAGAGAAATACAGTATAAAAATGATGTCCCTTTCAAATTTCATCATGAATTTTCGTTCAAAGAGAATCTCCATTCTGTTCATTCATAATAAATATACTTATTTTCGAAAATTCGCCGAATTGTGCTCGCGTAAAAATTATGTTCCTTTCAAATTTCGTCATGAATTTTCGTTCAAAGATAATCACCATTCTGTTCATTCATAATAGATATACTTAATTTCGAAAATCCGCCGAACTGTGCTCGCTCGTTCGCAATGTATCTGTCTTTTATACTTTTATACGCAGACTACGGACGCGACTCATGATCGAGTCGATTGTAATCAGAACCCATCGAAAATCATCCAGGATCTGGCTGGGTGTATGGCTGGTAACCGATGAATATTAACCAGCAAACAGCGGTGCGCCAACCGCCACCCGAACGAAGCGCGGTCGTGCCGAAGGGGGACACGGGCGGGGGTTGGGACCGAGGGGGCGAGAGTGGACCGCGTTAGAGTAGCGAGTACCGGGAGTAGGAGGGTACATATTCATGACGTTAACGAGCCTCCGTCGAACGTTTAATTCCGCCAACCGCCTGAGTTGGGTTAGGGTAACTCGCTCGGCAAACACGAGCCCTAACTAACCGTGCATCTCTCGGTCCTGTGCTGCTGCCTTCCCTCTTTCTCTCTCTCTCTCTCTCTGTCCCTTTCTTCCTCTCTCCTTCTCTCCTTCTGTCCATGGCTGCGTTTCTTCGCTTCTGGCCTCTGTCCTCTGTTTGTCTTTCCACACTGTGAAAGAACGATTCGCGCGCGCTTGCTTGTCACGCTGATGAATGCAGGTATTCCGGAAGTTCGTGCGAACAGCATCACTAGTCATCGTCTCTAATCAGCGAATTCGGATAATTAAGTGTTTTGAAAGAAGGCTGCGAATATTCTAAATTATCTAAGTACAATGCATTTAAATGCGAATTAGTCACTGATTCATCGCTAGAAATGCAGATAACACAATATGGAGATAACGCAAGCAATCGCGGTTCCATCATCAACCGCAATTTTATATGTTTGTAATTGTTAGACGCTGTGCGAGATGCATAGCATAAAGTTTGAATCATGAAAATGTTTCGAGCGCGATGATTAGACAATCTATTAATTACAGATTGTTATCTATATGCATATCAAAATCTCTATATATATATATATATATGTATATACGTCTAATAGCATGCTACAAAGATAGCTGGAATCAGGTACGACGATCCGTGTAAATTTAGCTCGAATCATAATCCGGCCTGATAAACCTGACTGCGGAACGAGCGAAAGAGTCGAGGGGGTTAATACGTTTTGCATCGATCAGCCACGTCCTGCACTCGATACTGCGGAGCACTAACACAGCCAGCGCTGGGGATGACCCAACGCGGTTAACACGCGAGCTGGCAACGGGCGTGGGGCTGAAAAGGCGCCACCCCGCGTTACATTCCAGCGATCGGATATCTGGTGCCCCGACTTCTCCCGAGACGTCTTACTTATAATATCGTGGGTCCGGCCGTGCCTCGGGTTAACGTGTTACTGGAGTGACTTGCGACTTGGTAATTTCATCCCCGGCGTGGTGCCTCTCTTTCCATCCATTTCTTTTTTTTTTTATTTCACGGCCCACTACCTCCATCGCCATCATCATCACTACCATCATCATCATCATCATCATCATCATCATTATCATCAGCATTATCATCATCATCATTATCATCATCGTTGTCGTCGTTGTGTTCGTTGTCATTCCCGTAGACAGGACGGTGGAACGTCTTCACCAACACATCTCGGATATTACCGCTGTCTGCGCGGAAGAGCGAGAGGGAGGAGGACAGGAACCGTGGTGCCGTGTTTGCCTACAAACAATCCTCTCCAACGTAACCTCGGTCTCTCATATGCATTTCCTCCTGCCATCTGCGTCTCTCGCGACGCGATCTGTCCTTGTTCTCGAGATGGAGCCGGTGTTAATCCCGGCGTTGGGATAGACGTCGTAGGATAGACGCGCATTTTCCCACGTAAGCGCGCGCGTCCTCTCACCGGCTCATTGTTCCCGACGACGACGATTGCCGATTCGACCGGATTACGCCCGGTGCAATTGGACGAAGTGCCTCGAAGTCCTCGGCATATTCTCACGAGATAACGACGAGGATGCCTGGCCTTTCCTCGACCTACCACGGTCGCGCGAGTGGAGGCTCTCGTTCTTCACCGGCTCCTCTCCTCTTCGCGGATTATGCGCGCTTTCGTTCTGGCATAAGGCGTAGGCGTAACAGCGACCTGACCCAGCCGTTTTAATGCGGATCAACGTTGGATTCGTGTGTCGATGGAGATGCAGCAGATATCTAGGATGCATTTTGACAGGCCGACCTTTTGTTTTACTCGACGGGATAATGATAATGATGACCGAGGTTTTTTTCGGGGCGCGCAGGCTACACCGTCGCCGTTCACAGCGCGCGGCGTCCTCGTTGGAATACAATATGAGACGATCTAGTGTACATCACTCGCGGCTGGTGTTAGTGGCGCCAGAGATAATCCTCGCGATAGATTCCCCTCTTTCTTCCCTCACGTCAATCAGGATTGGATTCGGTTTAGAGCTCTCTATAGCTAAACCAGTCAGATCAGAGGTGCTCAAACGGAATCGAATAGCCGCGCGACACGGAGATAGCTCGGGATCCTGCTTTCATTGTTTTAAAAATTCATCATGACACACATCAGATAAACGCTTCCATCGCTCTCGTCCGCGGCGTGTATTTCTCGCCAGCAGCAAAAAATAACTGCTGCTATATCAGAATTCACACGTTGTTACAAACCTTGTTGTAATCCTTATTATTTTCAAGAAAACATCTTCCTATTCGAAGGCCATATCGGCTCGAGTCATCTTTGAAATTTAGTACAATTTGAAATCGAAGCTGCAGCACGACGTGTCACCTTTGTCGAGTCACGCTGCGTTCCGATTTCAGACCGTATACTGAATTCTCAAAAGCTAACTTGACGAATGAGAGCTTATAGAGTACCAAATATAATATAAATTATTTCTCCCCGTGTATTCCACGTAATATACTCGTAGACCAGATGTTCGCAATTCATATTTAATCGCGTTTCCCGGCATGCATTTGTAAGATTTAAATGGCAAACAATCTAAATGCTATAATCCGAACGTCCTTCAGGCACATGGCACCGGGCGTACCTCCGGTTCGTTACGCTCGCATCCTCCGCGTCCTCCGCGGCGCGGGTTCTTCTTGCGGAAAAGTCGCGGGCACGCACACTCACTTGAGCGCGATTCTCCGTGCAGGCCAGGGTCTGGCGTGGCGGAGGGTACTTAATGGCTATTTAATTCCTAATCCAGCCGCGCCGCCGGCGCTACTTTCACGGTAATCTGTAGCCCGTTGCCATCTTCCTCGAAAACAGAAATACGGCAAAGACGGTCTAATCCACCGCATCTGGGATTCATGAATCCCTCTGGCTCCTCCGCCACCGCCGCCACCGCCGTCTCGTCCTTCTCATCCTCCTTCTTCTCCTCCTCCTCCTTCTCCTCCTCCTGCTTGCTCTTCCTCCTCCTCTTCCTCCTACTTCCTCGTCCGCGAGAGCGACGGCGAGAACTCCCTACCCGCCTATCCCGGTCTACCCAATCGGCCGGCGGCTCCCACTCTTCCACTTTGTAGAGAGCTACTTCCATATTTACATGGGAGGTAGTCGCAAAAGCGAAGTTAGCGCGGCTAAGCTGATTTAAGCATTCGTTATTATAATTCTTGGGGAAGCGCCGCGCGCGGAGCTAACCCCGCCGAGAGAAGAGAGCTCTGTACTCTCAACTTCTCCTGCCATCGCGGCTGGGTGCGCAACTCCGGCAAGATCTCGATTTGCTAAAGGTCGCCCGCGGTCGGCCCGCGCGGTGTCCTTCGGCTCCGTTAATTTAGTATGCGAATTAGCCTGGACTTCTATCTCGTGACTCTTTATTTATGCCGTAGTTTATTCCCGTCTTCGAGCCCCGCATTGTAGAGCTCGTGCTATCTCTACGCCGGAGACTATATTCACTTAATTAAGTTCCGGGATGAACGATATGAGAGCGCTCGTCGCGGATCTCACGATTCAAATCGTTCATTTTCATTACTTGTGTGGAAGACAGATGTAGAAATGAAATTAATAATATAGCGCGATGTGGATCACGCACGGTTTGCTGCACAAATCGTACCACTTTTCCGATAAATTGTTTTATTATTAGCAATAAATTAATTACGCTTCAATTATCACGTTACGTAAGAAGGAAATAGTTTTTCAATTATCTCGGGGTTTGGAGGTTCGCGACTCAAGCGAGCATCCGGAAAGTATATACGTATTTTTGAAACACGATAATCATATTATCGTCCATATCCAGGCGTTTCGCGCGACTCGAAATCGCTATAGAGCTCGACACCGGCGCGGTGATGATTTTTTGATGAATCTCGTCGTTAGATGCTTTTATAATTAGCAGTCAAGCAGCACCTTTCACCCCATTCCGTCTCCTCAGCCCTCAGTGTTCTGCACCTTGCGCGGAGGACCGAGCGCGATAATTAAGTTCGGTCCTCTTAGCACGCGCGCGCTCGCTCCTAGCCTAAAGGTATCCATGTCCCGACGCGGGCCCGGTCTTCTCAACTTCGAAATCCATCGCGCGCGATTAATTTCCCGCGGTCCCCTGGGCGAATTCAGGTCCCGCGATCGCCTTCGCCGCCTCGTCCGTCCGTACTCTTAATTAATAACCGAGGCAGCTGCCCTAACGCGCTGACGTCATTACCGATCTTTTTGCTTTCTCTCTCTCTCTCTCTCTCTCTCTCTCTCTCTCTCTGTCTTTCTCTCTTTCGCTCTCCATGTGTTCTTTTTTCCCCCTTCCCCCTTACCCCCGACCTTCCCTGAGATATCGCCGATATACATCATCAGCACCACCAACTTGGAAACTCTTAATGAAGCTGTGCACCGGCCGCGGCCATGCCAAGTTCACGTTCGACGAAGCCCGAGACGCGGAGACGACGGGATGATCGTTGTCGTCGAGACGAATGCAGCACGCACCGTGAAATTCGTAAAACAAATGCCGCTCGTTGATGCTCCTGCCGGGGCTGGCTATCGGCCGCGGTAACCACGTTTCTCTTTAGGGTAAAGGAACTCGCCGGAGCGTGGCTCTCGAATGCGAGCGAGCCAGTGGATGCGCAGTAATGGCGATAATGATGATGGTGATAGAGGCTTTATGGGTCTTCAGAAAAACTGACGGCGGAGTGCACGTGAAAACGTATGGAGCGTGGTTAAGCGGACTTGATGTTGGATGCTCGGCTTGTTGCTAAGTTAAAGCGATTGCCCGGTATCTGGCCGGGCGCAATCATAAGCTGCCATTGCGAAGTATCATTAACGATTAACAGAAAATATTTGTCTCTTTTCTGATATTGCCAGCGAATTCGCGGATAAGTTTACGATGCAACGAATGTAACAATGAATTATAAAATTGTAATAATAACGGACACAGATCGCGTGTTAATTAAAAAATCGCGAAGATAAACGTTATACGATGGGGTAATCAGAGACCAAATATCTCACCGGAGCGCATCGTAGAATGCATCCGCAGACTGGTGTCCGTGCGCCAGGGATATCTACCTCGAGTCGTGCGTTTTGTCGGTATCCCCGGTCCGCTATACGTATATAAGCTTAGGCACGCCGGGGCTCGATAACGGATGGCCGGTCGTTACGGTAAATGTCTCACTCGGGGCCCCGAACGGCCGATGGAGACCACTGGGATAATGATATTATTACGGCCATCTTGATTCTCCTGGGCCACACTATCATCATACGTCACCCGTTGCGCGCGCGGTCGCGCTGAATCCACGCCGTATTACGGGCATATATTTCCTGGCGTGTCCTGGACGCGGGCAGTTGCTTTTTGCCGCGCGGTTACAAAGTATGATGATCCCGGCGCGGACGTGCCTGTTGATGAAATCGTCAGGACGCCGGGCACCTGATCGCGGGGCCGCGGCCCGACTTTAATATCGACGAGGGGCCCGGTGCCAGAGCCAAATGCTACGACTTCTTCGTGCGAGATGAAGCAATTTGCGCGGCGGCGACGGCGGCGGCGACGGCGGCGCACAGCCGCCGCAACGATCTCCATTCCGCCGTTTCGTACCGCTGCCCGCGGTCGACCGTGTCCGATCGTTCGGGACGAGCGTAATTGATTAGCTACTTAATTCGGAGATGAATTCCTACGGTCGTCGGCCGGCCGGCCGTCGCGCGAGCGCTACGTTTGATTTTATGCGGGAAACCGAAGGCTCGCCGCGCCGCGCCGCGCCGCGCCGGGAGGATAACGCGCGCGGGCCTAATGACCCGTGAATAGAGAAAGACGGCGAAATCTTCGTCGGATGCGTACATATATATATTTGCGGAAAGTTTGCGATTTTCAAGAGAAATCGCGCGCAAAGATGATACCGAGCGAAAGCCATATAATATATTATATATATAGTTACGTTCTCTAAAAAATGGTATAGGATCCCGTTGATCAGACGATAGAGTTGATACGCGGCAAGTGTGAACGTATACGATCACACGGGGAGGAGAGAGACACAACTTTTGATCGCAGACGGATACGAGACGCACGGTGTCTAAGGAAATGACCGCGTAAGAGCCTATTTTAATCTCATCACGTACGTATGTAGACGCGCTCTCGTTCACGCGATCGGGCAATTTAACACTCCGAAAAAACACGAGGGGCTTCCTGAGAGAAACGGAGAAAGGGAGATAGAGAGAGGGGCCCTTCCCCCTTCCTCGTGTAGCTTCAAATCCACGGATCAGAAGGCACGTGCCTTCCGCGGCGCGTAATTATCCGCACGAAGTGCATGCGTCAAGGACTCGCCTATAACGCTCCTCACGCGTTCATATGCGAATGTGGGTCAGCCTGTTTATCAATCATTCCTTAATATAGCTTCGTATCCCCCTCTCCCCCCCACCCCTCACAGTTCTATCCACCTTCTACGCTCTATTGAGGCTCCACGCGAAGACGCATTGATGAGTGTACGTGCGCTTATTGTCGGTATTATTAAATTTATATATGGACACCTCGGCCACGCTAATAATACTTCTACGTTATGCCTACCTGTCTTGCGCCGCTATACGGCCGCGTAAAGGATGTTACATATAGAGTGCATATACGATTATTGAGTAACGTGTAATTGAAAGGTAGAAATATTTTGCCTTAACTTCAAGGATAAATCTTTTCACTTTAATATAGCGTGACGGAAAAAGTATAATACACTTTATTTTATTTTATGGTTTATTTTATGTCCCATATATATTCCGCATCTATATTTAGAAACGTTATTAATTGTTAAAAACGTTAATTATAAGAATTATAAATCGCAACATTGTTGCTGAAGTTCAAATATAGTTTAAGATATTTTCAATCGGATTTAACCAACGGTTATAAATAGCAATGACAGACAAGGCCGACCGAGAATCGATCTAACAATATCCTCGGAACATATTTAACCAATTGGGCGCACTCCGGCGACGATGCGATTGATTCATCGTACGGTAATTGATACGCGATTAGTAATGATGCATGACGTAAGTCCCTTTCATCGCGTTGCACGTTTAACGGATGCGTAGTCGCGGCGGATGCTTTTAGCGCGCCAGGACAAAAGCCGAAGAAGCGACGAATTAACAAGCGGAGGCTGCGGTTTGACTCCGTTGCCCGTCGTAGAATCGGAATTCAAGAAGAGCGCACGCAACGCGCCGGACAGAGACGGAACGAGGGACGGAAAGCGGATAGAGAGAGCCTTCGAAGAAGAGAGAAGAGGCGGACGTAGCCGGCCGTCAGCCTCAGCATCCTCTCTGATGAATTACTCTTCGTCGATCAGTAGTTCTCATCCGCTCGTTCCTTCGACGCGAGGCGGTTTTTTTTTTATTATACGATACGGCCGACACTTTGTCCCCGATGAGAATCCCTGTCCGTCGTTGATGAGGATTACCGGAGCTTTCTGATATTGTAGGTACTTCTCTCGTAGCGATTTCTCTCCCAGATTGTAGTTGCTACACCCCGTATACGTATTACGTATGCTGTTCTTTTTACGAACAGCCGCTTAGACGTATCGATAATCAGTGTTAGCATGATAGGAGAATTGTGATGCCGATAAGAGGATTAAAGAAGCAAGGATTAAAAACAGTATTTTATTCTTTCGCAGCATATTAACAAATCGTAATTAATTGGTACACTGAGAAAAGAAATTTGATAATAGCTACTCAATGTAATTTTTATAGCATATTGGTGCAACATTTAGTAAATGTTATTAAATAAATAGCTTATATCCAATGTAATTTTTATAGCATATTGATGCAACATTTAGTAAATGTTATTAAATAACAAGAGTAACCAGCCGTTTGGTAATAATTATTTCAATATTATTAATATTTACAAGGCATTTATATTAACCGAATATTTGTTTGAAACTATTTCATCAAAGCTCCATAACTGTTATCTATAAGGCTTGATTATTATTATCAGACTTTTTTCAGTGTAGCATCATCATTGATTTTAAATAAGATATATATATATATATATATAAAATATCTATATTTTTAAATTTATGATGCGATTTTAATTGCACTAAAGTTTCAATATAAAATTTTTTTATCAATGTTACCTAACACGACCCGACAGATGCACGATTCAATAATCTCGCGAGCTCGCTTTCAAGTCACTCCGTCGTCGGCTCGTCTGTCGCAGACATTTCGACAGATCGGGAATAGATCGGGATATACACGGGCGGTCCATTCAGAGAGCCACTGCGACCTCCCGATCAGGATCACCGGAGATGTCAGTCATCCTTTTGTTCCCCGATACCGCGCCTTTCCTATATCCTGTTTCAGGTCTCGTCGTGTAAACTCCCCGGCACGCCGCCGTCATCGTCGTCGACGAATGACGGCGTACAATGGGTCGCGGCAGCGCCGCGCCGCCGCGCCGGCCGACTACTCGGGTAGTGCGCGCGTTGGGGGAGGAACTTACCGATTAACTCATCTACCATGGGGCATTGTTGCCCTCAATGAGAGGACACCGGTCGCGTTTATTGTGGGTATCGCGTTATTATACTCTAACCTAGTAGCCTTTGTCGCGACGATATAAGTTTTCCGGTAGCCGACCCCTTCGCGGGGTCGAACAATTTGTCGATGTGGCCACTCGCAAATGGTTCGCTGACGAGTTACAGTTGACTCGGCCGATTTGCGAGTTTCGAAATCCATTGGTTGCGAGAGGTTGCCTTAATTTACTGGCGCGCAGAATCGTTTGGATTAATGGAGTTAGTTGTGTAAATAATTCATGCGCTACTGTAAAATACTCTCGTTAATCATGCACGGAGACTGGCTTGCAATTCATGGCATCATACGAGCTTGGTTTAATAACATATCAGGCTTCTTGGCATACTGCACTGTACTTCGCTTAAAATTATTTTACGGCTGTAATCGTTGCTATCCAGGACACCGCCGTTGTCCTACGGTATAGTTTCAATAATAGCTGATAAAAAGTTGTTTAAGCGTGCGCATAAATCGGAGGAAATTTGAACGTATATGCGCGCTTTCCGCCGCAAATTAGAAAGTAATCTGTGCTTTCTCTGGTGCAAATTGCAGGTAAATCGGCGCGATAAGTCTACGATGGATGGACGTCGAGGTGTCATTAGGAAGATTTTAATCGTGTGCTAATGTCGCGTTAAGGACGAGAATAAGGGAGCCAAGATGGATTGTCGCGGAGTTCACTGAGCCTTCCGAGGAACACGAACGCGGCAAGTATGTATTTCGCTAAAATGACTTTATTTGCTTGATATAATGAGTAATTAATATACTGACGGCAGAAGTTTAACGCTTTGACCAAAGATATCTATATGAATAACCAAAAACGCAATTAGTGTGTCAGCATAAGACACCGTTGAAATTTATGAATATTTGACGCGATGATTTGACACGAACTGAGCTGTAGAATGATTGAAAACATGTAAGTAATTGTGAAATATCTGCAGCAACGAGCAGGAATCGTAGTTTCCGAATTATTGCGACTGACTATACGGAAATGACTTTTTGCATCTTGTTGCCTGACAAATCTGTTTTATTAATTATCCGTGAAATTTATTGTAACGGCACATTTTAATGCCACGGGGAGAGATTTACGCGCGCACGGTTTTTCTTCCGAACCTCGATGATTCTCCTTGAAGAATCTTGGCGCATTCGATCCCGCGAGCGTACAAACATCCCTCCTCCACGCCGACGGTGTACGAGAGCGAGATGGAAGTCGAGGTGTATATACTCCTGTGCCGGATAAGTATCAAGTATACAGGTCGGGCAGATATAGTCGGCCAGTATCGACCGGGTAGCCAAGTTCAACAGCCAATCCCCGGCTGCGCATTAAAACCACGCCCTTTATTTCGCGGTTGCATTAGCCACATCTCGCGGGCTGTATTTAAGTCAAGATGGAATACTTAGTTTCTTCCACCTTCACTTCGCGGGGGAAGGAGAAGAGAGTCGTGAGACGATGCCGTCGCTCCGTGGGCGCTGCGGAGTTGAAAGCGGAGAGCGACGGCTTTTATATTATTTGCCGCTGGTGTCATTGAATTAACGCACTTCTCAAATTATTTTCACGGCGAAATAATGAAAAAAGTCTTCGATTTATAGCAAAAGATAAATTTTATTGTCTACACTATACTTGCTATGCTTACATTACTGATGATACATGATAACCGAGACAAAGTCAAGTGCAAAGTATACTTGCTATTTTTTTTTAAATTTATTACTTAGGTAAAAGGGATCGGGATAATGATTTTCCTGTTGTTGGATTTATGTAAAATGTTTCAAAATTCCGCCGAAGTTGGATAACTGCAGCGCGAAATTAGCGGTGTTGATTATCGTATAGGCTATACAAGCTGGTTATTCATGGGAATTCGATGAGAACGAGCCCCGCAGCAGTAATATACAAACACCAGAGCGGCTCGCTGACGATTAATTGAATTCATTTGATCGTAACGAGGAGGAATAATTACCTCTGACGCGCCCGTATACTAGTATTACAAATCATTTGAGAAAGTATCATTAAAAGCAGCCGCAATCGTAGCAGCCCGTCCTCTAATATTGGCGGTTTAATAAATAGCTTTTATTAGAATTAATATCCTGTAATATAATATAATAATCGTCGATTGATCGAGGTAGGATAATAGAATATACTTTTGCGTGTGTCGAGAGAAACATTTTATTACGTGCACGTCTTTCGTCCGATTTTCATCTCGCGTGAAGATTTTACGTAACAGGATTCGGAATGAAATAAATGTTCGCGACATCGTGGAAAAATTATCCATTCACACTATCTGCAACACCGAATCTGCGAATCACTTTTCGGCATAATATATATAAACACATGTAGTGCCGTAGTAGTTTTTATCACGAGATATATCGATGGTGTCCCGCGCGACGTGGATTTGCCAAATTTACAACCATCAACGAATCCGCATTTACATAAGTAAGGAATTCGGTTTGCCGTTGGTAGAAGCGCGGATGGTGCAGGGGGGTGGGAGGGTGGCTCGGGTCTCAGGACTCTCCGTAAAGGATATCGGGTAGTGGATGGAAGGTGTACGTCGGTGTAACGGAGGTCGAAACGAAGGAACAGAAAGCTCTCGTTAATGAGCTTCCTCACCCTCAAAGCTTTGAAAGCCGGTTACACTCGTCTCACTCGCCCCGGCGGAGCGAGAGAGCCGTTCAATTCAAAGCTTCCAGGAAATTATACGTCTGTTACCGTTCTATTGCGAGCAAAGGCTCAAACCCGGGGCCTAATAGCGGCAATATCGTATTTTAATCTCGGCTCAAGGAAGTGCATTTGTCATTCCCTCGTCGCACAAAGGCTACTCGTTTCAGAAACTGCAATCACCCGGCGAAATTATTCGCTGAATTCAGGCTACGCGCGCGCGGCCACCTCTCGCGCAGATTGAAATTCGTTGAATCAAAAATAAGTATAATCCCTCGGGCGTGATATCTGAAAAAAAATCGCTTTGACTTGACGTCAAGATTACTCTTACTCTCATATGTTTAACATAATGAAATGCAGCAGTTCCTGCAAGAATTAGCAATTTTTTTTTTTTTTTTTTGAGGATAATGGAACGTTCTACTTTGCAGTGCAGATTTTAAAACACAAAACTGAGTTAATGCAACTATATTACAAAATTCATTTTAGCTCACATTTGGATAATATATAACAACGAATTTTTTTATTTTATTTTTATTTAAAATTTATTATTTTACAATTTTGATTTCTATCGATTTTCTATTTTTGTCCATTATTAATACCTGAATGTCCATTATTAATATCTGAGGCCATTGTTTGATGATATACAAGGGGCTCGTTGTAACTCGTTTTCACGACACGAGCTTCTTCCGAAGTTTCGCGACACTTCGGGCGACTTCTTGCCGTCGCTCGTATCATGATGTTGCGGGGTGCTTCGATTTTCCATCGCGGCCTCGCTGAAAACGCCTGGCATTACGAGAGCCATCTGGCCGAGGTGGCACTCCGCGCAAAGTATTTTCCATCGGCGTGGCGGAGTTTGGACTTTGTCGCAATGCCGTCACGGCAATTTCTCCCGGGGATGGTTACTTACAGTGTTGGCTTAAACAACATACTTAACCGGGCTACTTAGTACTCACGGAGGAAGGGGGGAGGGAGGGCGCAGACGTACCCCTTGCAATAATAACATTTCGCCCCCTTTAATCCGCGGCCTGCTGTTAGTCCTTGGCTAAGTATCTGTCCTTCTCGTTCCCGGCGTTCCCGTTCCATCGGGCGTAACCCTCCTCTTTCCCCGTCGTCCTCCTGCGGCCCCCGGGCGAAATCAAAACACGGAAAAGCCGATACAGTTTTGCGTAATACCCTCGTCAGGAAGTTCCTCGCGGTGTTTTCTATCCGCGTCGTTAAGAGCGGCCTTCTAGATGGGGCGCGACGCGAGAGGAGCTGTTTTGTGTACAAATTGCAATAACAATGACAATAAGCTTAAACGATTTTTATTCATTTGCATTGGCGAAAGTCTGCTTAAGAAATAAGTTGTATCACGTCGATAAACTGAATCTGTAGTGTGATATATCTCGCGATTATCAAAATCTTGATTTTCTTAGCTTTATAAAATTATATTATAATTTATATATTATTTATAAATAATATATTATTGAATTAAAAATAATGTTACTTATTATATCCTATATTAATCGAAAAAAATATAATTGGAAAAGATTGTCGTAATAATTTACAAACGTATTTATATACCTTAAAAGCTTTAGACACGATTCGATGTTATACACATTTTTACGCTAAAATCTGTATAATTTCAAGCACAATTCGGTATGTTTTCATATATTTATCTCTCCGTGGCACACATTCTGACGATCATTTAATTTGCTTTGCGAATAATTGACCGTTGTCCCCCATTTTGATCGTTGACCAAATCGTAGGACGATTAACCAAATTGCATCGCGCGAAATGCAATTTCGTCGCAACCCGTGGGTGTCAGGATCGTCGCAGACTCGTGACATTTCGCCGGATCCTGGCGAACGTCATGATGGAAGCATGGGTATGGATGGGGGGATAAGATAATGCGCGGTAAGCGAGGTGTGGGCCCCTATATAAGTTCTATGGAGTTGGTAGATACCCCGCCGGGCACAACATAAACCCCATAGTGCTAAGCGGCTTAGTACCTCGTAAGGGCACTGACGCCTGACATATCCATGTATACCCTGCCTCGAATTCTCGCGATTCAGGGAAGGCTTCGTCCGTGGAGACTTGCCTTTGTCCCCGAGTCTTCGAGAACCTCTGCAAATCCCGTCCAAAATGTTTCGCGATGATAAAACCTCGGGAAATAATTGTTCTAATTCTCAGATATTCCTATCTATATTTTTATACGAAGAGGCTACGTAATTCCGTGAAATATATTCATTTATCTAAAAATCAGTCGTAGAATGAAAGAAAAAGACTGCAGAAAGAAAAATTTACAAAATCTTATCTTATTTGTTGTTTCATGTGAATAGAATTGATTGCGTTTAAATGTACATTTACTTACCATAATTGACGACACGTTTAATTATAGTTGAATTATGCGATTCTTGACATTATTGTTATTAAATCAGTACATAAGTAATCGCATTGCTTTACAAATGCTACGGCTCTCAGTTTCTCTAATATTTTGTTTTTCCCATGAAGTTACTGCCGCCCCGTTATGGAGGTAGGCAAGGGTGGCGCGTGACACACCCCCATTGAAGTCCCATGCACGGGATATACTTAAATTAAACGGACGCTGGTGTCGCATTATGGCACAGAATAGCAACTTATATCTAACCTCTCATTAACCCCCGTGTGAACCTGGATCAGGACCCCACGTGAAAACTGAGACGTCGATTTTCAAACTAAAAGTCTGCAGAGGGGTATTTCATTATGGGTTACGGCGAGATGCGAATGACATTTTAAACGGACTCGTATGTGCGAACGTTGGAAACGTGCTTGTATTTTTTCGTCAATTTTAAATTTATGTCTTCTATAACAATTAGCCAAATTTATAATACATAGAATATATCTTATACTCGTACAATATTTTTATAATCCAGATTTTAATAGCACGGAAAATTAATTAGGATCGAAAATTCTAATAAAAAAATATTGCGTGATTGCAACAACTTTCGAGTAATCAAATATCGATCTGTCATTTGTCCTGATTTTTATAAATTAAAAAATTTTAATAACACATAATAAATTAAAAATAATTTTAGGATACGCTGTTTAAAGTATTCAATAATTGTTTCGAAATATTCTATTTGAACTGCAAATGTAATAATTAATTAGTAAAATGTAACAATTGCAAAAATATTCATATTGAAATTTTTTTTCACGACGAGAAGATCGATCGATTACGAAATCACACGATATCATAGATGAAAATACTAGCTTGTCGCTAACTACTATTGAGCCGAACCGCTCGTAAAAAATGCTGAAAACAGATCCCCTTAATCAAATAAAACCCTTACCGGATGACGATCGATGTTACAAATATTTGTTGATTTTTCGGCGCACTGGCCGAGGCGAGAGTACACAAATCAGAGCGCGATTCATCGGCGCGCGCGAGCGTGCGCCATTCCGCGTCATCGTTGCGCCATTATTCCGCGACGTGATGATTCACACACATGCCTATCTTTTTTTTTCTCTCGTGCCCGTTTCATGCTTTTCCAAGGGTCCACCTCTGGATCCTTAAGCAGCTAAGAGCCCGTGATCCGCCGCGATCGCCGTGGCCGGAAGAAGAGATCGAGAGCAGGGGCGCGGTGAGAGAAGCTTTGGAAACTTCTGTACCGCAACAATGGCGTACGCCGATTTTAAAAAGATCGAACGAAGATTTACCGTCACTTTCACACCTCTCCGCGGGTCGACCTAAGACCTTATAACAAATACCTGATGGGCGTAATCTTGCACGGGGCCCTCCCGCTACGGTATAGGACCCCTGCGCCGGGCCCCATTATGATATCCGCGGTATTGTCGGGGTGTCGAATCTGTCTACAAATAACCACTAGAGAAATGGTTACTCAGTCGCTACTCTCTTTCGCTCCCTTGGCTCTTCCCTCCGTTCCGCTCCCCTCGCCGCAGGAATATGCTGTTGCCTCTCGCTCGCTCGTTCGTTCGTTCTCCGTTCGTCACCCTCTTACCCCTCGTCACCGTTCTCATTCCGCGTCTCTACCATTCAGAGTGGACTACATTATTTCGTTGTAAGGCCTCGACCACGCCGCATTATCCTAAACATCTAAATCCGGACAGCTGGAGCCCATTCAGCGACTCTCAACTTAACCCTCAGGAGGCGTCACGTGTCAATATTTCTAAATTTCTAAATTATTAGGTTATATTCTTTTTCGCTTACGAGTATTTATCATTTATACATGAGTGTTTAACATAAGATAACTCGAATATAATGTTTACGATTTTTATAATTTAACGGTATCAATAATGAATGTGCTGGAAATTAATATTAATTTTTGTACATAATTTTAGTTGTGCACTTTCTGCAAATCTATGAAGAATTAATTACAAATAAATTTTATTCCCCTAAGCGCGATATATTATACTATTATTTATTATAAAACATTAAAAGAAAGAAAGAATAGAGAGCAATCAAAAGTATTTCGCGACTGTTTGCATCAACCCGTGTTCTCATTTCGAGAGTTTTGATGCTACCTTAACGTTGACCATGAGAACCACTTCCTAATGAATGCGCCAGAGGTGTCAGAGCAGCAACTGTCAAAACACGACCGGCAAGACGGCGACCGTGCCATCGAGTGCACGACGGAGATAAACGATAGCGGAGTAGAGGGTAGAGGGAGACAGAGCGGACCTTTTCACGCCATATTGGATATACCTTCAAAACAGTGCATGCCACCGAAGCCTATCGATAATCGCGACACCCATCCCTTTATTCCGTCGTACAAAATTCCCGCAGGCGCGTGTACGTTGCGGACAAAACAGACAGTTGTTCCGGGGTAGCGTTTTTCAGTCTCCCTCCCCCCGCCCTCTTGTCGAGTTATTGTCGATGTGATCGTCTGGTCAAGTAAACCAACGTTTTTCCATGAATAGGTCAAAACCCTACGACTTCATTCAATGCTTTTTTTTCCTGTCTTTTTCCTTCTCTAGACACACACGAAAAATAAGTTTGATTACTGATCAACTTTACGTTGCGTTGAATTCTTTAATTAATTTCAAACTTTTATGTTTTCAAGCAGTCAACGTTACCTAAACATGCTAGCAAAAATTCCGTTAATTACTCATATTTTTTATATATAAAAAAGACTTGCGTGTAAATCTGTATTTTGAAAGACTGAGTTAAATTTTGTTCTCTAATTCGCACGCAATTCATTTGCCAAAATATAAAATCTTGACTGATTTGAGTAGTCACTTAACAATTTTTTTATGCTATCTTTGGAGGAGTGAAAAAGGAGTTAGCGTATCATAGAAACAACACGACGCAGGTTTCCCTGATTTCTTTTAAAAGTCACCGGCTGAAAGCCGCCGCGACAAGCCTGAGAGCGCTACGTAAAAGTCCGCGTATTGCTTCATTCCCCGACGACTCCATCTTCGTGTCTGGAAATCTACCCAGCTGCCGAGCACCGGCGAAGGGGAGAGACGGGGCGGACGTGCGATAGAAGAGGAGGAAGATACGAGAGACGGTGGCAGGAGGGGAAAAGAGAGAGAGAGAGAGGAAGTGGTCGCATGTGGAGGCATCACAGGCAGGGTGGAGTCGACGTTGAGAGAGAACTTAGGCGTGCGCCCTGAGCATATCGGCTTTTCGGGAGAGTCTTGGTCGATGTTCCCTCTGGTTCCTGGTTAACCCGCGGGATCGGTTACAAGGCGACCCGGCCAGCCGATTGGTTCATTTTGTCAACGACACCCGCCCACACCGCGTTATCGCGCAACTACTCCGTCTGTCTGCCTCTCTCCTTTCTTTTCCGTATAGCTCTCGTCTCTCGCACCATCCTCGCCTCTCCTCCTCGCTTCTCCCCGTCTCTACCTGTGTTGTGTCTCTCGCTGCTTTTATCTGTCCATTAGCTGTCTCTCTGTCTCTCACCGTCGATAATCCGTTCCTCCCTCATCGCGCTCTAACACGCGTTTCGTGCCCGGACTCGAGCCTACCGACTCGCTTTTGACCTTCGACGAAAAGAGAAAAATAAAATAAAATAAAATAAAAGATCGTCTGGACACGACTCTAAGATTGTTAACGGCCGATGACTCCGCAACTTTTCGACGGCCTGGCGTGGAAGCCGAAGCGTTGTGCGAACCTGTGGGAAGGACGGGGCGATTTCAGCAATAACGTGCTCCCTCTCGCGCCGGTATCGTTTTAATCGTGGAGCGACACGCGAGCGTAATGAGAAATTGCTAATGAGAAGTTTCATACAAATAAAATAATAATTACCCATTTCGGGACGCATGCATTTTTCAACGTTATATATTGTGCAACGGTGCGAGAAAAACGTATAGCCGGGTGCACTATATCCACTTGCGATAGCGATTTCGTTATCGCGGGATCGTGTGTCCGTGCGTTGTCGAATCCGCGCGACGAATAAATATTAAGCCATTTTAATGCGTCGATGCGTTTAACACGTTTCGTGGATTATGCGCGAAATTTGCCACTCCGTTTAACAGTCAGGACCGAATAGGATGTATAATGGATGCGAGGATGCGGACAAAATACTCATGATGGTCCGTTGTAATGTCATAATAATCTGTTAATATATTTTCGCGCGAACGTATGTACAGGCGCAAATAATAATAATAATAATAATAATATTAATAATATTAATAATAATAATGCTTCATTTCTTCTTCATATATTTATATATGTATAATTTCCGTATCGATAGTCTTTAGGTAAATTACGTAAGTCTTTACCATAATTATGTATATATATATGTATATTGTATGTATAGCGTACGTACTGCTGTAATATGTTCATATTTATAAGACGGATTATACAAGAATTTCGCTAATCAAGTCTATCTACAAGAGGAGGGCGAAAGCGTGAGGTTTCTCCTATCGTCTCGCGCTTAATAAGATCGATTTTGGCCATACCCGGCCTCGAAATTCTCTTCTACGCTCTTTTTATTCCCAGAGTGACGCAGGCCTTCCCCAAAGAGCCAGGCGATTAATGAAATATACAATGTGTCGCTAGTTTCTACTTAACCTAACGGGAAGGGAATTGGCGGGGAAGGAGCGTAAATTGGCTCATTCGGGTATCGCACTCTTTTTCTTTTTATAGAACAAGTCATGTTTCTCTCTCTCTCTCTCTCTTTCTCTCTCTCTCGTTCAGACCCGAGCTGTTCTTATAGTTTTTCTCTAGAGTATGAAGCTTTTCTCACTCTCCACATATGAGGGATTACACTGGTATAGTACACATGTACAGTCGTACTAATAACATGGATAATCGACATATAAACAATTATGCTACGAATGTAACTGAAGTCCCAAAATAATATTATAAATTTACAAAATAAAAATCGTGAACAGACTATAGACTCATATATAGTGGTCTCTTATAAAGAATGAATAAAAAAAAAAAGAATGAGTCACAAGAATTTGAGATTTATGAGAGGACCCAAATAATTTTGGAATGAAATGCAAGAAAAAGTGATGACGGAATGTATTGCTTTTATAAACCAAGTTCATAAATAAAAAATTGAAAATTATATTTTAGTAGAAGAAAGGAGCATGTTATATTATCTTTGACATTTTTGCTTTGAAAAAATCTAGAGTTTTTATGAAAATATGTGACAGCGGTGTAAGTTTATTAACACGGGATATATTTTAAGAAAAAAGTATAAGAAATAGATTAGAGCTCTTATTGGTGACCTCAGTAATATAATCTAGCACAATTGTCGTGCGTTTTCGTTAACTTTAAACAAAAAAAGGAAGATAAAAACGAAGAAAAAGAACTGCTCGTGGGTACTAGAGAATATTTCGTTGCGACTACGACATTTTTGGATTTCTCAAATATTGTAACGCAATGATCTCCATCTGCGGCTAGGTATTGGGAATTCGTATGCCTTTTTGCGCCATCGAATCTGACAATGAAACCACTGCCGTAGCGAGTCCAACTTCGAGTTCTCTCGCATTCTCATTTTGTCGCCTTGCAGGCTGCTACTTCGAGACGTCGTCAAAATGCAGGATTTTCATACAAGAAATTAATACTTTTATGATAAATAAAAAAGAAATCAAAGAGTTAAAAAAAAAATTTTCTTTAACGATTTCGAAATCACGAGAACGAAATACTGAAGTTTTTAATCATATGATTCATCTCTTCGAAACAAATATTTTTTTTGTCAGATACTTTTGCATAATCGAAACGTTTAATATAATGAAAACATAATTGAAATATATTTTCGAAAGCGTTTACTTTTCTCATGAAAATCCTGTACAATTCGCTGCTTGATTAACCATCCTCTCGGAGACTATTCATGATAGAGTATCAACTAGAAAGCGGCACTATTTACAAACTATAAGACTCACTGCATCTGGTTTCTTGGATTTCGATGAACGGACGAGTCGGGAACGTCCAACGGAAGTTATGTACACGCCCTGACCGTTCGTTTATTTTTTTCTTTTCAAAATCCGAAAGATTGCACTTATTTAGCGGATTCGCACTCACTTTTCGAAGCGTCTATTCCCGCATCTTATAAGAGCGTCCTATCACACATCACCAAATGAATTCTTCCTAAGATTCATATATAACTTCTCATATCTCCGAGTAGAATCTCTCGGCAATGTACCTACTGTACTGGTACCGTTGATTCATCTTTGTGTACATCGTTTAGCTCCTTGGATCTGTTTTTTTTTTCGGTAATGCTAACTGTCGTCGTGGAAGAAAGCCGTCTTGCTAAATACTCGTGATCACATCTTGCATCTATCTTTGAATAATCTCCGTCGGTGGTACTGTAGCTTCATTGATGCTCATCTCGGCCCTGGCGAAATTGTGAAACTTTCCGTTTAGAATGTCGCATCGGATCTGCGACGCTGCACACTCGTAATTTCCTAGACACAATCAATTCTTTTCCCGATCCATGAAGATTCTTCTGAAAACCCCCCGCCTTCATAACACCTTGAAGCGCTCGTTCGCGACGTCACCGCACCTGTAGCCCTTTTTCGACATTAAACTGTTATCTGTGCCGACGGCGTTACGCAATTCGTCGTCCTTGTCGTATCACGCGGGCGAGAAGGGCCTGTGGATCTGCGGTCTCGGATTTGCCGGCGGTGGCGTTGCGACCCTTATCAGCCCCTGACCTTGGGACTGACTCTGGGGTGTTGGTTGACGGGGGGGCGGGCTGCCTCGGGACGAGGGGGTGTGTGGGCTAGGCACGGCCACCCTCAGCGGGCCGGTGACCGACAGGTTTGCCGCCATCAGCGGCGGGCTGTGGGCCTCCGATAAGCTGTCCGAGAGACGGGATAACCCGCCATCGGATAATCGCGACGTCTCGGATATCCTAGATATTCCCTCGGACAGCTGGTGCTGGGGGTGGGGATGGTGTAGCAGGCCTTCGTGCGGATGGAGTCTCGGCGGTGGCAGACCCAGCGAATCCGGCAGCCTGTAATAGAGTAAAGAAAGAACTGCATTTTCTCTGGAGAAAATACAGCCAGCGGAATCGCGGTCTATTATGCGACATCTTGTGATTGCAGTAATATATATGTTAATAATATCAATTCGCACGTGTAATTTACGATCGATTTACAAAAAAATTCTTATTATTCGGGATAGATTGATGAAAATTGCGTAGAGTAAACAACGAAATATCTCGAAAAGAAACTGTTATGAAAAGAAATCGTCTGCTTAAGAAACTTACCTCGTCGCCGGATCACCCCTGGGTCCTACAGCCTGGAAAGGGCTCGACTCCGCGAACCTGAAAATTCCACCACCCGGCATGTTCGGATGATTAGGTTGCGGACTGTGCGGTCCGAATCGGAAGCTCGTCGGTGGAAACTTGAAAGCCGTCGTGTGACCGAATCGAAAGTGCGTCTGCGTAGGATCGAAGCGGAAATTCAAAGAGGGTGGTGGCAAAGGGCCGAGAGGTCCAAGGGGCACCGGGGACGGCTGGTGGTTCGGTGGCGGTGAGGAACTTGGCGATGGCGGTGACGTTCCTCCGAGGGAAATGTCGGACTCCTCGCTGCTGCTGCCGCCAGGCCCCGGGCTCAGAGTACGCCGCGCGTTTCCGTTTCCTTGGCCCGACTGTTGCTGCATTCTGCTGCAAATAACGCGTAATTCGCGGTTATCAACCGATATTTAACAGTGCGTTGCACACTATATGTATGTACATATTATTTAATTTATATTATATAAATTAAACAAGACAATAGACGAGGAAGAGATATACGAAGGAAAAGGAAGCGCAGCGAGAAATTACAATTAATAATGGATACTGCTAAAAATTCCAAAAGTCGCGATATATACTATTTATGCTGCAACTGCCGTATTTAATTGTCGCCATCTGGTATCGCGTAAGAAGGTAGTTGGATAAAAAAAAAGAAGGAATGGAAAGAGAAAAGGATCGTTGGTTGTATAAAGTCTAAATCGGTTAGCTTTTCAGCGAGGGAGAAGGCGCGTGTGGTCGCGATGGGAATTTTAATTCGTTCCCGCTTTAGGTGGCACACACAGGTTGTGAACGTGGTGGATACGCGCGGTACTGAAAACACTTTGTTTCCAGTCATCGCCGCGGCGGAGAGCGCGGTCGTAATTAATGAGCGCGCTCATCCTTCCCAGGTGGAGGCGGCCGAGGATTCACGGGAGAGTAACGACGATCTCCCGACGACGGGGGCTCTCGCATAAAGGAGGGGATCCACCTCATTACTCGGCAGATCACGTATAGATATGGGAAAACACGGTAAACTTCACACGCGCGCGAAATGACGAATGACCGTGCGTTAGGGTAGCCGAGGTGTGTTCGGTGTATATCGTTGGTAAAGGTAAAGGTATTAAGCCGATCTTACGCCTTAAAAAAAAAAAAGAAAAAAACGTGAGCGCTCTTCCGAGCGGCAATTAAAGATTGTCGCGATATCCCGCGATCGGATTGGAATTAATTCGTTAAGAGTCTCGAGCGAGATCACGCGCGATTATTATATGTATATGGTCTTGGGAATCGGGCGAACCGCGGATCATCCGATCGATCGCGGAATTCCGCGATGGAAACGCAAACGCGCCGGAAGTGGCGGAAAACGGAGGTCGGACCCGATAAACGTCGTCGAGAAAGCCCGTTATTTTGGAAGCGGACGATCGTGTTTATCGCCTATTGACTCGCGATTGCAAGCTGGGGGGGGGGCGGAGGTGGGGGAGGAGGAAAACCATCCCCGCTTGGAAATACAAGGATGAAGAGCGAGCGCGAGAGTCGTTCGCCATTCTGCTAAAGACAATGAGGCGTCGCGGTCGTCTTAAAAGCCTCTCGGCCGCAGATCGATCCTGTAGCGCGCGGGGGCTTCCGAGATCCTCTCGTATTTTCTTTGCTAATCGAGTCTCGAGTCGGACCCGTACTGTTACCACGGTAACGCCTCCTCGAGAGGCGGAAACGTCGGATTGTTCGTCCTCTCTCTCTCTCTCTCTCTCTCTCTCTCTCTCTCTCTCTCTCTCTCGCGATCAGGGAAAAAATGCGACGAGCGGTAACCTCGAGACGAATCATTCGTCCCCGAGAAGAAACGCGTTCGCGATGCAGATCGATCTCATTCGCAATATCTACAATTTTTAATTCCACCGAGAGAGATAATGAGATTATCGCGGTATTCCTGTTATTGTACGAAAAGTTAAGTGTTTTAGTATAATATTTTGATTAAAACCGGTGCTTGTGTGTAACTTTTAAAATAAATTCTGCAATTACCGTTCTGCAAGAGAAGAGATCTAGGCAGGGGTTGAAAAAAAAAGAAATTAATGACGTTTTTTTTTACGAGCCTTATCACGCTCGAAATACGCTTTCGCCTAAGGTTATTTAATTAACACCACGAAAATACGTCTTGCATTTTACGTGAATATTCATATGTAAGCTCCCTTTTCATCGCGCCTAATGGCGTACTCAGATAGATTAATATGACACGTCGGCGCAGAGGCGAATCCTTCCGACGGTGGTGTTGAAATAATCTCCGATCGTACGTAGCGGGTACCGCGACTGAAGAGCTAAAAAGTACGCGATGTGTTAATCAGATGAAATAGCGTCATGTTCTTGCCAACGCAATCGGGACTTGATCGTGGCTGAATTATACTCGTGAATAATGAAATAACCGGCCGTGAATACACGCGCCGTTCGATTTTGATTTTGCGCGAGCACGGTCATGGTACAAAAGACAAGAGCGGCTATTAACACGTGATTCAAGATCCGCTATCACAAGCGGGCAATCGAGTTCCGTTTTATTACTTGTGCTTTCAATTCTCTGTTCGCTTATCTCTCGTTTGTTATCTGATATATCTGTTCTGCTCATATATATATATATATATATATAGATATTTGGCAAAAGCGGGAAAGAAAGTTATGGTGCAGTTCAGTGCAGGAATAGAAAATAGAATCTAATAAAAAAAATTATTATTATTATTTTTTTTTTTCGAAAACTTGAATTCACTTGTTCATTTACTGCTTCCCGTCGACGCGGTGACACGAGTAAAATTTTCACACTTTTGCAAGTTTTGCTCATTTTTTTTTCCGTCCCTCATTCTTTCGCCCACGCCGTCGCCTTTCCCCTCGTCGCTCGCCCCCATACGCGAGACATCCGACGCGTTTTAATTATGCTCCTGGACCGCTGGCCTTTATCTTCGCCCTTTCACGAGATACCCGCACGAGAGGCGGCGGCACGACTTATTATGCGCCGGGGCCTTCCGTCCCGTCCCACGTGGTATACCACGGCGATCGTCCCCATTGAGATCGTCTTAATGTCGTGGCATTAAAGCACTCGGGGACTCGGGTGTCAATTTTTCGGCGTGCATAAAAGGAGCATTAAAAGCACTGCGGTTTAAATTTCGTCGTATACCGTGCTGCCGTCGCGGTCCGTGCTAATTGCGCTTCGATAGGCGGCGAAATCGAATCGTTTCGATACCTGATGTATAAAGCGACAGCAACGTTGTCCGTATCGATGCAACGACTTGTTCACGTCAATGGACTCTCACGCGAAATTAAAATAATTCGTAAATTGTTATGGCGTACATATTCTGAGTTGTAAAAAGAAGAAAACTGCGTAAATTAAAATATTGAATTTCAAACAGCTTGAGGCGCTAAATGAAAAGGACGATACTCCTGCAGATAAATTCGAGATATTTTTCCGTAGCAACTCGGAATATTATCCTTGACATTTAGCTGGGGGGATATTTGATTCTCACTCTTCAATTATAATAGCTGAAGCGATTAAATATTGTATTCAATCGCGTCGCTTAATCCGATCACCTGTGTGCCTTCAATCCATTAAATCAGCATGCTCGTAATTCTTGTTCTACAGAGCTATTACTTATGAATTTACACATCTTCGTAATATCTTTTAAATATTTCCGTCGGCGCTAATAAGGGATTAAGCGCGGATCCATCGGGGAGCCAGTTGTAGAATAATTTACGATCGAATTATGCCGGTCTCTCATCTCTTCTCTCGGCGACCAACATTAAATTTTCCGCCCGTCGATGTTCGGAAAAAGATTAATGAAGCGTGCGCCGTTATAATTACCATCTCCGACCGGTAAACTAGACTTTTTGCGCATTGTCTTATAGCGTTAATAATCTCGTTTACGGAACAATGCGCAAAATGTTTAAGACAATTCTAATAGACGAAAACAACGAAAATATCTCTTTACACGCACCAGATATAAAACTGAAAGAAGATATAATGTTTAAATGTTTGATACGTTTCTCTGATACATTTTTTTTATTCTCAAAAAATGTAACTGTTAGACTCATTACGAGGCAAATATTCGTTTAAACACTTGTCCGAATAAAGACGCGAATTTAACTCGTCTCTTCACGTCTCCGCCGTTTCGCTCTTCTTCCGCGTGCACTAAAAACGATTTCGTACGCACTTCGTTATGCATTTACGCGTTGCTCGTGCACGCGCGCGCGCGAGCGCGTGAATTCGCGTGGCGAATCGCAGCGCCGAAAGAGCCGCGCGATGGCAAAGGCCAACAGGTGACGTTGTACTTTCGGCGCGAGACGCGGCGGTGATTAAAAAAGAAATTCATCAGCGCGCCGGGGGAAAGTATCAGGTGCAGCGGCGGCGGACGAGAGAGGGGGAGGGAGGGAGGGAGGGTGATATGGGGGGAAGGGGAGAGGGGGACGGTGCACCGCCGCCGTTAAAGTATTTATGCCGCATGACGAGTCACTTTTGGAATCCCGCCGTATATTATAAAGTATTATGCACGGGGACGATGACCAGGGCTCAAACCGTGACGGAAGCTACTGTAATTACGCGCAAGATGGTCGTGCGTAGCCGGCGTTGGTAGCCTCCATTGATCCCCGATCGAGAAACACGCGGTGAAAGGTGCGCGCCGGGGCTTTTGTCCCGGGCCTCGGCGAGACAAGTGTCCGGCTTTATTCGAATTATTCGGAATTATGCTGAGAAATTGCGTCGCCGTCGCCGTCGCCGATGCCGCCGTCCTCGTTGCGATTCCCGTCGTTTCAATCGTCGCGCTCATATATACGTGACGCAAGTTTAACCCTGGGGGACACCCACTTGGGTTGCGTATTGAGTGTTTTTAGAAGATCGCGAATTAGTATGCAAAATGGCACTTGTGACGATCTTTATGAATATACCATAAGCTAATTACGTGTTTCTTACGATGTTATTCAGTGTAAATTATCGATTACGCTGTACATAACGTTAATTAGTGAACTTTGGAGTCGTTCGTAACATAGTTGAAAAGCTGACACGATATAATTAGCTGAACCGGCTATATAGCTGTGTCGACATATATCATTCGCCCCGCTCGATTTTTCGAGTTGAAATCGCGACCGCGCCGCCGAATCAACGCAATTCTTCAGAAACGAATTTCTACGATTTCCTTTCTCCTTCTCTCTCTCTTTTTTTTATGGAGCATTAAAAAAGCGATCGATTTCACAAAAGTCCGATATCGCGAGTGGATCTCTATCTTGAGAGTTCCGCGGGACTCTCTCTCTCTCTCTCTCTGACGAGGGATATCATTTTAACAGAATCTACCCCGGTGTCAGGGGACACCGTGGATTTCGGTGCGTGGTACGAGACCACCCCCCTCTCCCCGCCGTCCGCCCCGTTCGGACCCCGAGGGTTCGGACCAACCCCGTGCCGATGCTAAATACCCGGTGCGTACAATGGAGTACATATCGTTCGAGAATCTGAGCCATGCGAAGTCTTCCACAAAAGGTAACTGGATACCGGTACGAGGAAGAGACGGCATGTGAACAGAGGCCCCGCGATTTCAAGGAAGGTTACTGCGTACCCCCCTCGTGCCGTCCCTCCCTCCCCGCCACTCCTCACGTCGCCGTTTCACCCTCGTTTCACAACCTCTTTTTTTCGACGCTAGTTCATTTTTAATAGCCGCTAATAGAGACGTTAAAACGATACGGGCCCTCTTGCTCGACTCGGAACCCGATGCTCAATTCTTTTCTCACTATCAAGCTCTCTCACTCTCACTCGCTCTCGTTTTGCTCCCCTCGCTTATATGTATGTCTCTCTGGAGAAAAGCGCGATGCGTTCTGGCGCATTCCATTTAGGATCGTGAGGCGAGTAAACATCATAAGTGAAATAGGGTTGTAAAATTTTGATTGACTGAAGAATTCTACATTTGTTAACATTATATAAATCTATGTTCAGCTGAATGATACCGTAATTGAGAAAATAATGGCTAACTCGAAATGAAGATGAAATTGTGAAGTGATTTAGAATGATTTCTTATTTGCATATCCCGCCTCTTGCGGTTTATAAAAGAATATAGTCGTGTTAAGAGAAAATGGTGTCTGAAGAGAACTTTTGAAAGGAATTTGTTGCGCTTTCTCGTAAATCGCGCGAATCAATGGAAAAAAAACCAATTATCGCCAGGAACCTCATTCTGCGCTATGCAACAAACAGGAACGTTATTACCGCTGCGCGCAACAAAGGTGGGATATAAAAGCAAAAGCGGCGCGGCGCGTCCGCGCGTTCGTTCGTTCGCAACTCTATCGGGGCCTCTCTCACCTCCGGAGGTTACATTAGGCGGATAACACACTCGAGACAAAGAAAGGGTCTGCTCGCGCATTACGCCGGAGAGACGTTCGAGTGGCAGCGCGATGAGCGAGGCGGCAACCACGGACAGGTAGCCCATGATTTGCAACATTTTTATCCGGGCCAACATCGGGAGACGCGTCTCGCCGCGCCGCAACATGGCGACCCGGGCACGGCGGCGGGCGGTGGAAGAGGAGGAGGAGGAGGTGCGTGCGGTTTGCATTTTCTAGCCCCCCCCCTCCCCGGTTCCCGGGGTTGACAGGCCAGATCCTTTCTGTCCTCCCCGTGTGTCGCCCTGTGTCTCGGGGAACTCTTAGAGCCCGGGCAAATGTTTGCCCGCGAACAAAGAGTATCCACTGACGTGGCGACCTCACTTGTTCCGCCGTCGCGCTGCCAGCCCCCGGGTACAGGGGCCACGGTATATATTTGTGAAGATTTTTAAGTGCGCAATGCACCGACCCCGAAAACCGATACCCCGCGCGCCGTGTGTGTCCCTCCTCCCTCGGACTCTCCCTCATCGCGATCGTGCGGACGGACGGTCGCGTTCCCGTCACAGGCGAATTTCTCGTTTGTTTGGGACGAGGAAACCGCGCCGTTTTATACCAACACCGTGCGTTTTCTAGAAAACGAGAGCCACGAGTCCTCGTTACATCGACCGTTGGACATGGCGCTCTTCTTTTTTGCGAGCGCGTTACTTACAATTAGTCACAAAACGCTCGTATCTGTGTGACACATTTGCATACGAAATTATATATCCCGCTACGGTGATAGACGTCACCTTGACTTACTTACATTGAACTTAATTATCTGCCATAAGCCAGGCAATATAATTTACGATATCCTACCGTTTGATGTATAATTAATTATCGCGATGTAATTACTGACAGTCATGACTTACGTCATTGATTCGCGGCTGGATTGAATTGAATATCACTCAGCTTTTACGTGTGTATACGCGTGCGTATGGTGATGATAGCATAATGGTTATCGCATTAATTTTATAAATAGTTAACCATCTGTGTATATTACAATGGAATTGATTGATTTTAGAGGCCTATAGCGTGAGCATTTGAGATTTAGTTTCAATTGCAATACAACAGAATATAGGTAAAACAAAATAAAAATTTTTAAAAAGATTACTGATTCAAGGTAAGCCAATTATTTTAAAGATACAAATGCGAGTTCATTTACGAAATGCAGGGAACTTCAACGAAATGTGGTTTGATTTTCGATTATGTTGTATCGATTTTTTAAGCTTACCGTGGAGTCTCGTGATGGTAGTCGTGTCGCATTAGCGAAATAGGCATCACCCGTCTTTTTCCCACTCGAAGGACGCGCTCGTTGACTAGAGGAGACGACGACAAACATTTTCCTACAGGAGCGTAGACATGTCGAGTGTTTGCCCAAGCATTCGTACGAGGTACCCCCGGGTACCCTGGGTATTCTCCGTGGGAAAAATCTCCGAAAATTAAATCCTTACCCGGGTATTCACCACGGACCATGCACTAATCCCGTTGTCTCAGTCCCGCGCATACATATATATTTTTGACGGTCGACAGAAAAGACACTGGTCTCACCGGTCCCTTTTGGAAAAATTATCTGCACGACGGAAGAGAGTATCCGCGCCGGGGCAAAGCAAACGAGAGGAAAACTCGAAGACGTGTTTCGCTTCGAACACATCCGCTCGAACATCCTGCTCGAACGATCGCAAATCGACAAGTTAATGATTCGAAAGTATCTGATCGGCTATCTAAAGCGCTCTTAAAACTGGAAGGGCATGTTTTGTAGACTTTACACTGATTGCGGATCTTGTTTTTGTCCGCTTCCGTGAATCTTATGTAATGTGGCGACGCATCGTGGCGGTCATTCCCTCAAGTATTTCACAGTTGACTAAAGAAAGCGCAGACGTGGGCATTTAATGGATCGTGCAAAAAAAGAACGGGAGGCATTAACAGGAGCTGCGCGAAATGTCTACGGCTAAAATACTTTTTTCTCTCAGAAACAAAATTGTTATCTCCTGCACTCATGGAAAAGCGATGATTGAAACAGAGTAATTTAAGAATGATCCTTGGCGTGGAGGAAACGTGTAAACAGTACAGATTTAAAGGCACGCATTGTATTTTCTCGGTGGAGCAATACATTTCGAGCGTACGTTGCATTTCGCTTGAGTTTGCCGTTGGAATTAGAGTGCGCCGCGCGCGAATATTCACGGGGACACGGGCGCGCGGGAATTCGGCGTTTCATTTAATTTAATGACCCGTTCCGGAGGAGAGAAAGAGAGAGAGAGACGGAGGTCGGTACGTACATCAGAAATCGCTCGGTAAATAATTAATATGTAATCAGACTCCGTTTGTATGCGAGAGCGGTAGGGACACGAATGCCTCGTCTCATGAGGTAGGTAGCAGGGGCGCCATCGAGGCAACGCTAGAAACGAAGGGTGTTTGCCGGCAAACACCGTGAAGGGCCTCTTAACGTATCCTAAACGTGTGCGTAGGGTTCTTTTTGTCAGGCGAGGTGACGCGGTAGATGGAATCAGAGAGAGAGAGAGAGAGAGAGAGAGAGAGAGAGAGAGAGAGAGAGAAGAGAGAGAGATGGAAAGGGAGGGAGAGAAAGTATAAGAGGAACTTACTGATGTTCATCTACTTGCTTTTCACGGCAGATTGACACGGAAATGGAAGGTTCTTGAAGAAGTGCCGGGAGAAACAATGAAGACGAATACGTTTCCCCGTCTAAAATATTCCCTTTCGTCGCCGCGCGTATATATATACTCTTATTCTTCCTCTTAACTTTTACGAAGCGCGTTCATCGCGGCGACATTTGAAACTTATTGAACAATCTATCTTACAGAATCTATCGAGTTTTGGATAGATCCTGTGTGGTGGTTACTATAGTCCGATACAGTTGCCTACCGGAATTTACCGTTCGTCTATATACAGTTTCCAGGCGGTTGCACCCCGGTAGAGTTTCGAAGGAGCTACTTTGTAGGTGGCCGTCGGCGGAACGAATTCTAACTGTTCGCGAGACTCGGGGAAACAGGACGAGATCGAAAGAGCCGCGCTACACAATCGATGCCTCTCAATTATCGCATGACGAGAGGAGAGGAGAGGAACCTCAATGGCATCCGATTGAGGCACGCGCCGTCGCTTAGAGACTCTCCGAGGTTCGAGGGCCCTCGAATCGATTCGAGTCCCGTGGCACACTTCGGGGCAAATTAAGTTTCGCTCCTGAAATATGCCCTCTCTCTCTCTCTCTCTCTCTCTCTCTCTCTCTCTCCTCTTTCTTTCTGCAGCTCTCCTCCGTGCGTTTCGTCTCCGTCAGCGATCTCGTTCAACGGCGGCGTTGCGAATTACCGCGAGACGTTTATTTCGTCCGGCGGAACGGACTCGCGGTGAACGAAAATTCTGCGGTTCGGATGAATAGCCTCCTTCTCCTGCGCGCGATAAAAAGCGGATAGGAAGCCGCAGCGTAAAAAGCAGCTCGCGAATTCCCAAAGGTGGCGATTTAGGATTGCATTTCTCGACTAGAGCCCAACTACTTAGAGACAGAAAATATATTGGTATTTTCTCATTTATATCAAATTCATTCTTAACATGATAGCGTGATTCCCTTTCTTTCCCTTCCCCTCTCTGTGTTCACTTTGAAAATATAATTACTGACTGGTACTATAAATCTCTTTGAGTCAGAAGAAATTACGAAGTAATTTTTGAGAGATAATCTTGAAAGGAAGAAGTGTACAAATAGCAGTCATTGATCGACGTCTCGACAATTATAATACGAATATAAAAGATTGATGAAAAGTGCTTCTCGCGTCGTGTCTGGTTGAAAGTTGTTGGCCCAGTTAACAAAGTGCACGCTGCAATTCTTTCATGAATGTACGTATATATCATTGGAACGGCGAGAAAGAGAGAAAGACAGAGAAAGGGGGGATACGGTGGCGAAAGAGATCCGTGGGTGCAAAAAGAGGAGGCAACCTCCGGTATAACCTCTCGCTTGCATCGCGCCTGCACGCACGCTCAATTAACCATATTCAGGGAAAAAGATTTGCCGTCCAAATTCTGCGCGACAGCCCGTGAAGCTCGTGTTCATCGCGAGCTCTCGATCGAGAATCGGGCGGGGAGGGGGGAGAGGGAGGAGGGGAAGGACGTTGTCGTCGATCGCGAAGGAGAGATCGGCCGAGGAGGAAGAGGAGGGGGTAGAAAGCGCGGGAGGCCCTATTGGGTGTTATCGTTATGTATCGTTTTTCAAAGAGTTTCTACCCCATCCATCCCTCTTTCCATCTTCTTCGTTTCTTCTTCTTCTTCTTCCTTCTATCCGCGACTTCCCTCTCCTCCTCCGCATCGTCTATCTCTTCCGCTGCCTTTTTGTCTCCTTCGGCACGAAGAACATCGTATATACCGGCCGCGGTCGGGGTATAAGATTTCACGTGTATACGCAGGACGGATCAGATTGGCCTGGCCTTAAGCCGTCGCAAATTACCCCGTAAGCCTTTTAGTCGTCGTGTGTGTTTGGCTGGCTGCGCCCTAGACTCCGTCCTCGCCCCTCCCCCCCTCTCCTCGCCCTCGGCTCTGCATCCGTCCCTTCTGTTGTCCACCCCTCCCTCCCTCCCTCCCGCACACGTTATTATTTTGTTGCTCCGTAATATTCTCGAGACCCCCGTGGGGCTTGCCAAGCCACTCTAAAGGGAATCTAACTGGAGCTTGTGCCTTGGGGTACGTTGCAGTGAGTGATTCTAAACGGTGGATTGTCGTAGTTCAAGTCAGAGTCTCCCAAGTTTAAATGCGCGACGTTTCTTCAAGCTTAATCTTCGGTGGCCCGAAAGCGTAATTGCGCACGAAAACATTGCAAACATCGAATTTTTGCGAACGATGATTTATCGGATTTGCTCTATTCTTTAAATGAACATCAAATTAAATAGTCATTAGAATTCAATAATATCACTAGGTTGTTAAAATATTTTGTAATTATCGTAAACGTGCTTATACCTACTTGACTCAATAAAGACGCGATTTGTGTTACGAGAGGTGGAGATTTAAAAATGTCTCTTAGCACATCTCTTGAATACATCTTCTTTAGCGTGCCGCTAAGGTTCAAAAGACCAAGACGCCAGGCCCTGGGGGCGCGGGAGTAAAAATTTAAATTTAACGCAATTCCGGGTGATTACCACGGCCCGTGCTCTGATACACCCCTTATGTACCCACCCCTTGATTGGCTTACATTGTCGATGCTTAACTGTTTCATGCACCAGTGACCGACTAGGGGGATATCATTGCGCGCGATAGGGGTAACGCTTTCATGGCCCGAGGCGTGGGTATCGTCATTGTCGAAATTCAAATGTAAAAATTGTAACGCGAACGTCGATAACGCGACACGCCGCGCCGCGTATTTCGCGTCGGACGGGCTGCGAGCGAAATCGTTTTTCAAATTTCATCCGCGCGAACGAGCGCTTTTGCCGGATGGGCGAGCCAACAAAAAAGTTTGTGAAGTCCGTTTAATTTAAAAATTCATTACAGCAATTTTTGCCACGGCATTATCCATATCGCGTAATAACTCTGGAATATGAGAGATCGATAACGCGTGCATTTTTAAATACAAAAGACGGAGAATGCATGTTTGAACATGGCATTTGACGAAATGTGTATGTTTTCCGGCTTCTCAATATAAAAAAAAAAATCTCTATTTCGAGAAAAATAATACAAATATCGCGCATCTCTTCTGTTAGATCTGTCTCAGAGGTAATCCACTTTCGTATTATAGACCTGTAACAAGTCACATGTACGATCGTTTGGCGAGAAAAAGGATCGAATTCTCCGCGCGTTATCTCAGAGGTAAGGCCATGCCCAAGATAACACCCGATCGCTTGGCCTAACTATAATACTCGTCTCGTACATGCGTGCGGCACGCTGCGGACAGTAACACATATGCGCATCGTGTGCAGGACTACGGGAGATACCATCTCATTCAAGGATCAGGATCGGGAGGACCCGTGGTGTTGCATTACATCACCGGTTATGGTTATCCCTTGATATACCGGGTGTTCCCTTAACGAGACCACAAACGAGCGTCGTGTTACCGAGGTTGGAGGATCTTTAGCGCTCGGCTCGGAACAAAAGAAATCCGAAGTTCTGCGTTCCGTATTATAGTAAGAAGCGAGTCTAGCCTGTATCGACGTCAACCGAGCGAAATCTCGGTGCGTGTATCTATGTAAGTCGACTCGCTTTCCGGCGGCCGCGACGGAAAATCTCCGTGTACGTCAGAATGTATAAAACATAACGTTTTGAAAAAACAGGTATAAGACGTAATAGTTATACCATTAAATTATCTGTGCTCCTTGGCGCATTAGTCGCAAATTACGCAAATATCCGCAAATGAGATGTGCGCTTGTGGAGAGGCACAGATATATGTACATATATAATATAAATATATTTAATACCCGATAATCACCGGTAGTTTATTATCTTTACGCGATCAAGACGGAGAAGCATTAATGTCTACACCAGCCCGAGACGATAATTTGATAATCCTCGATAATGCGGTTCATCGAAGAGAAAATGTGCACGATGCGGCATGAGGAGATAGGCGCGAGAGGAAGAAGAAGCCTTCTATATCGTATCGTATCGCGCGTAAATGCCTGTGTCGTAAGATTTACTACGTCTGATTAAGCAATTAAACGGCACGCCGCAGCATTTCGCGATGTTTTTGCCGCGCGCTCAGGATCGTCTCGCTTCCTCGTTATACACTCTACCAGTTTTCGATACGGAGGCCTGTCAGATTCCCCATACATTCATCCGGTTCTCCCGTTCGCCTCTTCGCTCCGGTATCCCCCGATCGGACCCGGGAAGGTATATGACAGAGGGAGGGGAGGAGAGGAGAACGGGGGAAGAATATGTCAGAAATCTCGTCACGGTGTACCCCGCGCTAATTGTCGCTATAATCTACGTGGCGAGACCGAAATTCCAGGTTGTTAGAGGCTAACGATTGCGCGCCGGGCGACGAGAAAGGGAGTGGGAAGGGGAGAGGCCGGGAGGTGGGACGTTAATTATCGCGGCTAATAACGCGACTACGCGCCGTATAGCTGCGAGTCGAACCCCGACTTCCCGGCTTATCGTCTCTTTCTCTTTCTCGCCTCGGCTATTCATCTCTCAATTGCGACAACTACCTTTGAAATATAACGCGAAATGTTTTATGAAAAAAATTTTTTATACCTATATACAAAAATAGATAAAGAAATTATTATTTTAAGGAATAAAAAAAATGGAAAGAGTTACCAATACTAAAATATATGCAAAAAATGTTTATCTCGAAAAATAAAGTATAACATTCTATTTTATATTATATATATATATATATATATATAACTTTATACATGAAACTTATTATTTTTTTATGTACATATAAAATTTATATATACATAAAAATTTAATGCCATGCTTTTTGCACATGAAAATCTTGAATTATGAAAGCTTAAATGCTGTCTCAACGCGAAATTAGATTCATCAGGACGAGAGGCGCAGAATCGAGCCGTGGAAATCGAGCGGCTTCGTCGGGCAAAAATCCGTTTAGCTAATTTTTGCCCGGCGACGCGACGCGCGCCCCACGGCGCCGGTTGTTGATTCATTTTATTAATTTTTTTCATTCTTCGCGATAATTCGATCGGAGCAGGCAGGAAGACGCGTTTTCGACGGTTGGCGAGTTAAGGACATTATCAGTAGTCACCTCGAAAATGCCGCCGTTCCGGTGAGTTCCTCCGTTTGCTTCCGATTCGCGAGAAAGGATGCGTACAATTTCTTTTCAGATAGATTCCATTTTTCATTAAAGTTAACGACTATTCATCTCTTCCTTTTGTTTTGTAAATGTTTTTTAACGTATAAAACAATGCACTGAAAGCACTAAAAGGCAATCTAAGAAATTCTGTAATAAGGAAACATGAATATGCATTTCTGTCATTAATCTTAAAGAAAAATTATTTTCAATTAATATTAAAATTCATGTAAATGTAAAAGGAGAAATGCAAGATACTCTATTTACACAAAATAAATTGCAAGATACATGGTACAAGATCGAAAACCTGCAGGAATCGAAAAGGTTCCTGAAAAAATACGATAGCAAAGGTTTCGTCGTGATAGCGAAAGGACGAGTCGTTGACCGGACCGTTGGGAATAAACGCAGCCGGGAAGAAAAATTAAACGCATTCGGAATCCCGTAGGGTGGGTGGGAGGGAGGAGGCGAATCAATTTCTGACGTGCTGCCCGTGCGCGTGTAAACCAATTTCAGGCAATTTCGCGTCAAGAATAGCCTCTTCAACAATGAATTGACCCACGCGAGGACCTTTCCAATTTTAACCGATCTCGAGAACGCTCCTTCGAGAGCGCTCCGGCCGCCTTCGGCCCGGAAACTCCTCTTATATCCCTCCGTTAAACGATCATGGAACCACGTCGAATTAGATTCGCCTGAATTTCCCTGACCGAAAAAGAGAGAGAGAGAGAAAGAGAGAACGACTTCGTCTGCGACTATTTTTCCGCGGATCTGTCCTTAGGTTTTTTGCCATACGCAAGCACTTTCTACATTTCGAGCAATCGTGTGTGTCAAGTGTTTTCAGATGTATATCAATATAAAATTCATAAGGTGCATAAAAATTACCGGAGTATTTTAAATACTGTTAATTTGTTAACACAGAATAAAAGAATAAGAAATCTTCTAGACAATCTCTAGTCTCTAGATCACTATTGTGTGTAGATCACTATTGTACTCGCGTATCGTCCTCCGAGGAAATTAGAAGAGATTTGTCGATTGCATCTCTCGGGAATTAACGACGCCACGGCGATTCTGTGGCGCGAACATTCACTCGTATGCGTGTGTCCGAAGTGAAATTAACGAATCCCTGGTCCCCGGAGGCAGTGGAATATCCCGCGTCCGCGGGAGCGGTTGCTTCGACTCCGGCGTAATGTCGGATATATATTCCGCCTGATATTACCCAGCCCCTTTTCAATGTTCCGAGTTCTTGAAGTGTCAAATTTAATAAGCTGCATTGCTCCCTGCCGACGAAGATGTGTTTCGAGAAGAGGAAGCTCGAATTTTCCCTGTCGTAACATTTAAATCCAAGCGAACGATGGATAACTTGCCTCTTTTTTTTAACCATTTCGAGATAGGGTGCAATACGATTTTGAACGATACAGTTTTCTCAAATGCAAATTTTTATTAAAGAAATAAAGAATAATCCCAAATTTGTCAAAAAAATTTACATAATAACACGCGTAAAGAGACAAATGCTGAGTTATTTTGTATAAAAAAATTCGTACAAAGGGACAGCCGTATTTCTCGTTGAATTTTTCGAATCAATATCCGGCACGTTAATTCAATCAACGCACAGCATAAAATTCGCTTAGGCGCCGTCTGGAAACTTATTATACGTTTAATCCCAGGAAGGGGTATCGAGCTTGCGTTTCAAGGAAACACTGTTAAGAGTGTATAAACTTGTTCACATTGGCTATTCTGTTTTTTTCCCCCCTTCCCCATTTTCGTTGTGCATTTATGGTTTCTGCAATCCTCTCGCGTATTGCGTTGTAACGGCACACAACGGTGTCATAACGGATCGTCTAGAGCTGCGTACGAAACAGCGCGCAGCTCGTCTATCGATTCTCGGCGTGCTGCAGCAGCGGTGTCTAGGAAAGAGCAGGGTGAAAGGAGGCGGCAAGAAGCTGCGATATTGCGTTTAAGGCGAACATGGCGCAAACGACGGGCAACTAATTACAGCTTTGATAATGACCAAGCCCTTGTTAAGGCAACGAGCCAACGCTGTTACACGCGCGCGTGCGCGCGCGCGCGCACACGATATCGTTAGCTTCAACGAGATCCGCACAGAGTAGCAACGATGTTAGCACTGTCGTGAAGTTTCATACCGCTCGCAGGATGAAGCATGCACAATGCTCATTATAAAGCAGCAAGTTAAACGGCATATAATTAAGAATAATTAGTCACTCAATCTAAATAATAAATGATACAATTTAATAATAATTTCAAACGATGTGTTATTTAAGCACGAATTATTATTCCACAATTATTAACACATTCGTGTATATATATTTATATATCTATATGTGTTTGCTACTTCTCTTGCGAAGCAGGTGAAGATATATTCGTTCCTTTGTTTTCGAATTCTTTTGTAAAATATAAAAAAGAAACAGCCTTATCGAGACTCATATCCCGGAAGCCGTTTTAATGACGGCGAGCAAAAAATTCGTGCTCGAGAGGGTCAAGTGATATCCGCGGACGGTGAATAGGTGGAAGTTTCGAAATTAATCTTCGCATCCCATCGCGATCCTCGGGGTACCTGCGAAACGCGGTAGCGGGATTACATGCAGATTTCACGTGCCGCGACGACGACGCGCAGCCAGTCGTTGCAGGTTTTTGCACGCGTTTTCGATAGGTGGACGCGCGAACACACGGACGCGTCGGCGAACGAGCACGCTCGTGCTCACGCGCAGATGATATCCCCGGCCCGCGTTTGTGCGTACGCGTGTGTGCGTGCGCGCGCGAGTATGTGTGTGTGTGTGTGTGTGTGTGAAAGGAGAGCGAAAACCGCAAGAAAGACACGGCCGCGCAAGAAGAACCGACGGGATACGCATGTTGTATGGTATATACGTCGGTAGGTAATTAACCCGTTATCTCCGACATCCGGTCGCGATTAATTTCACGTCTCACCGTGCGGCGCGATATTCTTCACGCGTGTCACGCGTCCGCGGCGACATCGAGCGACATTAATCGACCGACGGCTTTTCAGCCGTGCAAATTAGTGTGTCCGGCATCGATTTTTCGAACCCGACTGCACGACCCGTTTTTTTTTTCTTTAGTTCTTCCTTTTCGTCGAAATAACGAAGGCGGATCGGTGGCTTAACGACGTGCGTTGCATTTTCTTACCGTTATAGAGTTTCGACTTCGATTATTTTTGCCGCCAAGTTCTTGGATTATTGGTTCGTAATAGACGAATCGATTGAACATGTTCTCGAAGTATTATCTCTTGAGGACCGGTTGGCGCGTTTTATAACTTTGTAATGTAGCCGGTAGCACAACCGGTTTCTTGCTTAGAAAGCGATCTCTTTTTTCGATATCACCGGTGTACTATCGCATATCGATTTGTCGGACGATAAGCACCGGCGGTGTTGTAAACGGCAAAATAATCGTCGGGAAGCGGCGGCGGCGGCGCGGCGGCCGCTAATGCGTTTAATATTTGCCTCGACGGTAAAAAAAAAAAAAAGAGGACTTTATCAAAGAGCATCGGCTCTCGCGAATCGATGACATCTTGACCACGAAAATCATACAAGTGCGCGAGTGGGATCGATGCTCCGGATATGCGCGATTCGAATATATGAGTTACTGTCTCAAGGTGACAACGAGCGGTTGATTTCTCGATCTTCGTTCAAAATGACCGGGCAAGTATTCTCGGTTGAAATTTTGCAGGGCCGCTATCCTTTTGTCCGCGGCCAATCTTAATGGCTCTTACGGCAACGTTATACGGCAACGCGTGCATCTCGATCATTATACGCTCGCGTAACGTCTCAATGCATCCAGCGTAATAATCTCAGCGCTAATTAGCGGGACGGTTACGACAGCGGGATGTTTGTACGAATTTTTGTGCAGCCCGCAGCGTGAGAAAGGATTCGCGCGCGACGTAGGTACGCGACGGCGATTAATTTCAAGGGTAGCCGCGCAATCGCGGGATGATGACATCAGAATTTCTGTGCATTTCAGTAACGCAACGAATGCTGCTCGCCCGTCGCCATTTGCGTCTATCATTGCGTAACCGCTCGCTCGATCGAGCGCTCGCGCGCGCGCGCGGTTCTTTGTACGACCGCCAGACGCTCAGCGTTTCGATATTTGTTACTTTTCCATTTCCGCGCATGTAATTAGAGCGGATGCCGTGCGTGCGCGCGTGCGAGCCGAGCTCGCCTACGCGTCTCGATACAAGCAAAATATGACAGTATAAGAATTACATTTGTCTATCTTGGCATATATACCATATTATAACAGACGTTACGTAATGTTTTATTAAAAAATGTAATGATATTATGCACGTTTTACATTTTACAAAAGACCTATTGTAATTATTTAAATATTCTAAAAAAATATATAATTGATTTTGATAAAATATAATTTTTATATATGTTACAAATATAGTGTCGTCATACCAGCTTTACAGCAAAATGTTGCAAAAAAAAGGGGAGGGAATATATTTTAATTTATAATATTATCTTCGTTTATGTATGCGCGAAAAATTAGCCGCGTGATTTTTGCGATTTTGAAATCACGAGACGCTGTTGCGTGTTATCGTTTTTCATTTCGTCTCCTTCCACCGACACGATGAAATAATTTTTTTTTTCAGTAGAACGCGAGCATGGAAACCAACTTAAAGGATCGCGATCGCACGTAATTACCAGGGTCGAGATTAATAGAATTGCTTGTTTGCGCAAAGAACGACTTTTTGTGTCGAAATTGCCGTAATGCTGGAACGATATGTACGAGTAAAAAATTAAAAAGTTGCAACCGGGGATTCTAATCACACCGGTTCTCGGAATTTCATAAAGCTTTACATTGAGTTTGCATTGGTTTCCAGTTTTGGAAATTGAGCTTCTCCGTTTCAGATAAGATTATTGACGAAATAAAGGAGTTCGATTTATTCGTCCCACGTTGTCCACTGTCAAGTGTTAAGTTTCGTAACATTCGATCCTTCGAGCGTCTCTCACGCCGTGCCGAATCCGCGCCGAGGTACAGAAGACAGAGGCGACGATGACGGCCAGGTGGTCGGAGCATTTCTATTTAGGCGCTCGGGCGAGATAGGAAAACGTTTCGATTCTACAAAACTATATGGGGAACCGGTTTCGAACGATCCTGTTGATCGATTAATGGTTGACTTTTTCCTCGCGTCGTCGGCATCGGACGATTTATAGAGCCGCGCTCGTGTTGGCTGGTAGTCTTAAAGCCGTCACGTTAGCCACGAACGCCACCGCTATATTCGTCTGCACGGATGGTTGAGCGCGGCGAATCGCGATTATAGGCGCGCGCGGGAGCTGCGCCACGCGCAACGCGAAATCCGATAATCGAGATAATGTTTGCGGCGGCGATCTCCGGGGACAAGGTGGCGAGCGACAAATTCGCCAGAACCGCTATATATGCATTTTCTTATGTAGCTATCCTTACCTCCGATCATGCCGCGCTGCCTCGCGCGTATGTTACAGATGGCTCGATATAAAACGTTGCCGCGCGCGAGTACTCGTATTGACGAGTTACATCGCGAAGAAGCGCGAGCACGCTAACGTAACGACGCGGAAAGGCGGAAACTTCCACGGTTCGAGCGCGGCTCGGGCGAGCGAGGCTCACCGTGATAGCGAGGCGAGGTAAAACCGTAAAAAGTATACCGCGTATATAACAAGGTGCCCGACGAGTACGTACACGCGTGCTCGCGCTATCTTCTAATTTGCTGCACGTATACCTACTACGACGGCCTCGAGAATTAAACATGATAGCACATGACGCTGTGATCTCGCTACAACGCAATATTTAATTTCGCATTAGTTTAATTAATGTCGCTCTTTGATAAGTATATTAACCATTAATTAACATGGGACTTAGTGTGGTTACAATACGATAATTCGAAACATCCGAGGAATTGCGAATCTTACAGGTATAATAAAACTGAAACATTCATATAGATATATTTAATATACAAGACTGTTGGTTTTTTTCCTCTTCACAAGTTTTACGATTAATATTAAATAAAAGGACGGGCTTCACGGTCGATTAAAAAATGCTCAACGGGCAAAATGATCGTTAAAGGGACAGATTCGAATACCGGGGAAATGTCAAATCTCATTATAACCTTTTTCCAGTTGACCGTAAAATTCGGTTTAGCATGTTATTCTGCCGGACCCTCCAATTACCGTATGGCAACTCGCGAGTGAACAAAGACAAAGTACAAACGTGCACGGTGCATTTTTCGGTGGCGTAGCACTACGGAACTACCGTATTTTTGTGCTGCGACCAAAACGGGAAAGAGAGAGAGAGAGAGAGAGAGAGAGAGAGAGAGAGAAGAGAGAGAGAGAAAGAGAGAGGGGCTTGTATCGCGACCTCGGATCTTCGCCGGTAAAAAGCCCGCTTTTCTCCGTAAATTAAAGGCCCGCGGCTATTTTCGGTGGCGGATGTGACGTTGCAGCCTTCGGAAGTGGCCCTTTTTGTCGAAGCCACAGTTCGGACCCGCGGTCGGCCACTTAATGACCGGTACGCTGCCCCTCGTTCATGTATTCAGGGGGACGTAGTTCAAGAATGTGAAATGTATCGTTCAAAATGTACTTTGGTCGCATTGTTTTCTTGAAAAAAAAAATATATTAAAATTCGATTATTGGTCACGAATATCGCTTCACGATGAAAGTTTACTTTATAAGGAGATACACGAATCTACATTATTTCGTCGACAAAATACACGTCATCGATTTTCGCATCTAAATTTGTAAAAAAAAAAGAAAGGAAGCGATGTTAAGAGTTGAATGGAGTACTGCATATGTGGCACAATTATTCTACTGGATGGATCGGTGACAAAAAGCCATCCGAGTAATGACCTTCTCTTTGCACGATAATGATCCCCCGATAATTCGGGACACATGTAAGAAGAAGCGACCCGTTGGAGAGGTTATAATGACGGTGTAACGAAACGCGGATCCCGAGAAGCGTGTTTCGCCCGTTTTCTCCCTTCCATCGTTCGTTCTTCGTATGCACCTTGAAAGAGAACGAATGAGACGGCGGTTTCTTCGCGGTCTCGAGGTTTAACAGGCGTGCAGCCCCGTTCGCGAAAACGACGGCGACGCTAACGGGGTTTGTTGGGTCCTCGTTAAATGCCAAATATATGTAAGAAATCGCGACGCGGAATTGGACAGCTTAAATCTGCATACAAAATCACGCAAATTGCGTGATATTTTACAAACTTTTGTTCGGCTTTTCTCTCAATACTTTTTTAATTTTTTATTTTTTAATACAAGCTTAATATTTGTGTCATATAATTTTTGATGATATCTCTTATAAAAGAATATGCTCTTTATGATGATATTTCGTGTGTATATGCAGGCACTTTGTCGAATACTTCCTTGAAATTGATTTTAGCACGATTCTTCGAGGGCTTTCATCGCCCGGCGAATTTCACCGCGAAGAAAACACGTCGTGTTCCCCGCGACGATCTCTCGCGATGAGAAGCAGGAAACTCCGAGCCGAAGCAGCAGCCAACTGTCGTTTGCCGGTGGTTACGTCGCATAACTTTCCGCTTTGACGTCGCGTATCATTCGCGATTCCGCGCGGAATTCCGCGTATATACCTGGGTTCGCGTAATCCGAAAGAAGTATCGGAACGCGCGCGTAATACGCCGGGAATGACGAGGAAATGTTTCGCGGCCGTGTAATTCATCACGTCGCCCGGTTGTCGATTGTGACAACTCTATTCAGGGAGGACTTACGCGGCAACGATCATTATAATATGTATTTAGAGAAACTGAGGCGCGATGTATATAGGGCTGCTGCACGAACGAGATGAAGTACCCAAAGTGATATAAGTAATTACGTGGCGATATGTAACATTATCGATTGATCTCGGTTTTCATCATTGCTCCCGAGTTCCCGTTATGACATTGTCCGCGCTGACATCCGGTAACAGATACAGCCGAGCCGGCGTATAGCATTATGCTCTCACAATCAGTCAATTCGTTCTCTTCCTTTAGAAAGTCCTTCCGACAGAGAACGCATTGTTCCCGGATATACCATTACGGCCAATCGCAATCTCACGCTGCCATCGAGCCAGCCACTTCCTCAGTATTCGATACAGTACTTTATTAAATTTGATTACGGTCATCATCGCCGTCTTATAGCCGGGCCATTAGCGGTCGGGGCATGTCGCCTAATATGCCACTCGGCATGGCACGAAGATTTATATACGCCCGGCGCGACGTATATAATAATTAGGATTCGCGAGGTGGGAGACAGAAAGAGAGAGAGAGAGAGAGAGAGAAATGGGGACGAGAGCAATTGACTGTTCTCTTACGCGTTTTACTGCGCGCGTTGGCAGAAAAGGTTGGCAACGTGGGTCCGGCTCTCGCGGCCATGCGGTTAATTATGCCTTACTAACCAGCCGGAGGTGAGGCCCCCATCTGGGTCCTGGAGGCAGAGGGCCCCAAAGGCAACCACGGGCACGATGGCACGACGATAATCGCAAATTGGATTATAATTTGCGGGAGATAAGTCACGCTCGTCACCTCGACTGCGAAATGGCCGAGGGTGTCGTGTAGAGAGGGGGGGGGGTGAGGCGGGGGGAGAGAGGAAGGCCCGTAGAAAGAAACCGCGCCGGTCTCTTCTCGAGAATCGCAGCGGTTATATCCTTTTCCCTCCCCC
>NW_012026840.1:745811-766839 GCF_000956235.1 Wasmannia auropunctata | reverse complement strand
CCCCCCCCCGTCTCCCCCTTCCTGTCTCTTCGGCGTTCTCGCCACCCTCTTCGTCAATTATTTAGTAATTGAATGCGAAGAAGCCGAGAGTCATCGTTTAAATTATCATTCCTGGCGAGCCACCGGCGGGCTTATTGTTTATCGCCATATAGCGGGGACGTTGGAATGAGGAAAGAAAGGGCCCCGGAGATCATCCCTCGCTTCCTCGCCCTCTTCTCCCCCCTGTTCCCTGTCTCGTTTGTCAACTGTCCACCGCGAATGTGTGTTCCAATTGTTTTTTTTTCTATATACGAGGGTAGATGCTTTGCGGAAGACCGAACTCCCCGCGATATACCGCGACCGGAAATTCTGATTAAACAGCGCGATGGAATTACGGTTTCATCAGCGTCACATCAGCGTGTGATGTGTTGCGCGATGCGCCGTAGTACTTTGCATATAGAAATTTTCGAGAGTGTTGAGAGAACATATGCATAAGATATTATTACGAGAAGACGAACGCGACGTGTCGATTAATGCAGTTACAAATTTCCGACTATTGTACGTTTGAAATGGGCGCGAAGCGTGAGTTCACAATTCGCCCTCGTCAATTTATATCGGCGTTAATATATCGATCAAGATATATTGGGGATACGCAGTCGGGATGGCGACTTGGTCGTCTCTCACCTTGACGGCGGAAGAACCACGTCGTCACCGCGAATCGAAACCGAAGAGCACGACTCGCTGCGCGCGGCCGATTCTTATCCGGCTAATAAATAGCCCGGGACGTGACTACAATGTTTCGTGACAAGTTAATCATGTGGCGGAGGACCAATCCACGCGAGAGAGGGAGAGAGAGGGAGAGAGAGAGAGAGGGAGCGAGAATGACCGCGGGGGCGCGATGGATGAATCCACAGAAACCGCACATATTTATGTAAATGCGCGCGAACCGTCTGTTCTGTGTGTCTGTACCTCTTCTAACGCTCTTTGTTTTACAAATACGGCACTCGCCGACGCCGTACATCGTCCACCACCGGCGGCCATCTTTGTTTGTGATGACTCGGCGACTAGCTGCGCCGGCAACCGCGTCGATCATCGGCCCCTGATTGGCATACGATTAACATTAATCATGTGGGCCGTGCCCCGATTCGATACGGAATAACTTTCAGCCGGTGTTACCGTTAATATATTTAAAGTGCACGGGATTACAATATCTCCGGCAATTAGCGCACACGTGAGCAATCTGCATCTCGCTGACAGGCGAGGGGATGATGAGAGTGTATTTACGATCGAAGAAATCTCGATCGGAATGAGTTCCGAAAAATTAAATGTTCACTGTTATAAAAATATATAATATGGTAGGTATGTCAAATGTATAGTATAGTGTTGATTATAAAATTCAATGATTCCCATAATAATTTCTATAGTAAAGAAAAAGAACCAGGTGTAATTAAAAGACAATCGCCTGCCCTGAATTTAGACATTTCCTGTACGTTTACATTCCATTCAGCGACATCTTTGTTTTTATACATGTCTATACGTGTGTTTATCAATTAGCGTTACCCATAAGACCGCTTTTTATTAGTCGGGAGTCGCGAACGTGCGACGAGGTCGCTCCAGCGTTTAAAGCTTAAAACTATCCTCTTACTCGATCACACGCCCCACCCACGCTGCGCCCCACGTAGATCCCAGGTTATATTTGTATTCCTTGATGCTTCAGCCACGGCGCGGGGTTGGATTAGCGCAAATGGTAATCCCGTAGGCAAAGCGCGGCATTACACGCGGTAGCTACGGTGTGTTTTTACAACGGGGACACGTTAACGCCCCGCGTCACTTGTTTCGTGTTTGCTCGCTCGTTTGATCTTTAAGCGCGCTTCATTTGACGCTTATTTGCCTTGCGAGAGCGGCGCGTGTGCCCCATCTCGCGCGTCTACGTCCGCGAGTCGCAACACGCTGGCCTCTGAGATTTCTCAGCTCTCGTCTCGTTTGCGAGGGAAAGGGAGCGACGGAGGAGGGAAAAGGTCGGAGGGACTCCGACTCCGATTATTAACGACTGCGAGCTGCTCCTTGTGCTCCGCAAGTCGAGCATATATTCGCAGCCTCAGCAGCGTTTTTATTCTTCTGATGCCGCGTATTGAAGTAGATATTAAAAGAGTGTGGAGAATTCGAGAAAGTCCGTAGAATGGATTACGGCCCGTATAGAAATCCAGGCGTATAGTAGTGCAGTTGCGACATTTCACGCGCCCCCGATATATCTCGCGCTACCATATGGCGTCGTTGAATAAGCTCCTTTTAATTTGATGAAGTGCTAAGATGTGTTCGACACTGCATTCGCCGCCATTCTCGTCGAGCCCAGCTATCGAGAGATTACCGTGTTTCCGGCCTCGCGCGCCACGTAATGCTCGAAGTGCGCCATTCAATTTTTGGCGAGACACCTGGTCGCAAAGGAAAACTGGGTGCCGTCGTCATCTCAAGATATGTGTGGGTGTGTGTGTGTGTGTTTGTTGTACGTATGTGTGCGCGCGCGCGAGAGTGACGATTAATTCTTCCGTAACTCGCCGCCGTCAGAACGCGCGGATGTGAAAAATTTCGGACGGCCGGTAATGAGGCGCGTTCACAAAAGGGCCGCGTTCACGTCGGACGGCCACTGTCATTTGTTCTTGGATCCACGGTCATTTATCTGAACGCGGGCCCCGGACTCGGGCTTTTGTTGCACACCGTCAAAACAGCATCGCGCAGCATTAACGACTCCCGTCCCTCGTGCGCCACCCTCTATATGGACAGGGTGGTGTGGCTCGGGCATCATCGCGTCGGGCCTCTAATGACACGTTCTTTGACAAATTTGGAGCCGATATAGTCGACCCTGCATGTTGCGTGATTCCCGAAATAGTCGATCGTTCGCCCGTCGAAATTGTCTCAAGAATGACGCATCTCGATATGTGTAGTATATCGGCGATGGATTATCGCAACATCCGTGTGAGCCCATCAGTTTATTCGACCGATTATCTATGGCGATCCTATCCCGAGAAACAAAAAATGTACGAACGAAAATGAACAATACGTAATCTCTTATAATCATCACAGCCAATTCATGCTTTGACACGTCGATCAAAAATAATCGGTTTGCGTCAGCGCGCCCGAGCGAAATCGCCGAGCTATCCGGGAAATGTTGGCGCTTATAAAGGCCATCGATAGGTTAACATGTGGCTTTGTGTAATCTATTAAGTGTTATGTGCGTATTGATTGCACATTAGCGGCACGTTATCGATAACATTGTTACGTGTCATTAAAAATTTACACAGTCAACATGTGCGCGCGTGTATGTACACATGCGGTGACGTGCGTTACGTGTCTGCCGCCGGGGTATATCTAGAATTAACAGTTGGTGCAAACAGGAATATATTAATCGCGCGCTTACTTATTAATGTGGTATTACGCGAAATTATATCGTCGTAACTCATTCCGCGTAGTGATTTGTGTAGCGTCTAATGCATGATAATTATCGACTGTAGCTCACCGCGCGGATAAAAAAAAGTACACGCACGCTTCTACAGCTAATAATCTATGAGAGTCGTTAAGAATTCAGATTATGTATCGCGACTTCTGATCACCGTTTACAGGTATCCATGACAGTCGGTATATTAATCAAACGATTTTTCCAATAAAAGAGAGAGCAGGATATATCGGAGTTCAGCTTGATCGCTGTTACACTTCCCGATGTTTCGAACGGACTATATAGGTATGGCTGATTACTATCTGCGTAACTAGATTTTAAACCAGTTTGCCATTAGCAACGATCATCCGCCGCGGCAGCCTTGAATACACATATTTCTGTGCATTTATAAGAGGCACTGAAATAGATAAATTCTCAATTATAAAGTCTATCGATCGTATACTGAATATCTCATTTCGTCACGTGGCAATTTAATCGAACAATTTTTCATATTTAAAACTACTTTAATTATAACATTATATAATTAATAATTCAAACAATAATGTGCAGAATTAGAAAAAAAATAGTCGTATAAGCTGATGAATGTCAGGAATTAAAAAATATATCGTCACGCAATTTTTTCTTGCTGAAAAAATTAAAAATAAAAATTTTGTTGCAAATGCATCCACATTTAAGTATTAAATATATAAAATGTACATTTTTTTTGAATGCGGAATTAGAAGATAATGGATTATAAAATGCAGCTGAATTGAGAATCTCGCGATATATTAAAGTGTAACCGATGAGTTTCGGTTGACAATCACAGTGGCACCACCCACCGAGATTGCCGCGGGTACTATTAGCAACCCGAGACAATTGACCGCCGCGGGTCACGACAGTACGAGAAACCCATTGAATTTATCGTAATTTTATGTATGGCACAATCAGCGGGCTCGGTGGCGGATAAAAAGGAAGGCGAAGCGACAATGATTTACTGCCCTTTAAGAACGCTACCATAGAGGCGATGCCGGACCACAGCGGTGTTGGAGGTTACGCATTTCCGACGCAGCGCATTGAAAGCGATACCTCGGGATGCATTCTTAAAACAGACATCATTTAGAGGCGCGGCGACGACGGCGGCGGCGAGAGGCTTACGGAACCGGTTTCGTATTTAGTCCAGCGGTGCGTTTTTGATGACTCATATTAATTTGTTATTTATAACAGTAACGGTATTGTACTGTTATCATGGCGCGATATACTCGACAGAATATAAACTTGAACAATCGCACGCGGAGAGAGACGCTAATCTTCAATTTTCGAGTCGAACGCGTGATAATTGCCGTTCTGGTTGCGAACTGATAAAGTTAATGAGCGGCGACACCGCGCAGCGGCGCGTTGGTATGATTAACCGTTGTTATCCGCGCGAGATGTGTGTACTTTGGAGCAAATGGAAACTCGACGGGTGTTATTAAGACATTGATCGTCGGAACGATTATAGCTACCTAACTTTCACACGTACTCTCGACAGCCCGCGGCGAGCGAGCGAGCGAGCGAACGAGCGAGCGAGCGCGATGCCGCGATCGCGATGAGCGAATTAGGTGCCTTAAAGAGTGCTGATTGCCTCACCGTGAGATCGATGCGAGATTTTCTAAGACCATTACTGCAGCGCGCGGTGTACATCACGGCGCGGCGTCGGAGGCTTTGTTTTTGTGGGGGCAAGCAAGATGAATGACGAGAGGATTAATCGCCCCGACCGAGGCGGGGACGGCAGAAACCGCCGCCGCGGCTCTAAAACTGTAAGCGTTGCCTCGCGAGCATGTAACCGGTAATCGGTTGCGCACGTAGTTAAGTAATTTATGCGTCATGCAATCACGGATCTGCTACGGATTGAGTACGGCGGCGATGAAGAAAAAAAAACGAGGAGCTTGATCTACGAGATTTACTGCACTCGGTCTGAAGCTGAAGAGATGAAAGCTCTTTCTCTCTCTCTCTTTTTCTCCTTCTCTCTCGCGACGAACACAGGAGCGAGTGTCTGCTCCAAGGACGCTCTGCTACAGCATCGAAAACTGTTTCCTCGTTATATTTAGATACAAAAGATACGCGTTCGCATTCTGATCGCGCTAAAATTTAGATAAAATGTATCGACAGGCTCTCTGGGGTGATGGTCGATTTTTCTAAAGTAAAAATTACGGAAGGGAAAACGGAGATCGGTAATTGTGGATTGAAGGTAACGGTGAGCTGGGGACGTGAAGTACATAGACAAGGCGTAAGACTTATCATATGCATATATCCGTCCCTGAACGAGGATCAGCTGGTGGCTTTACCTAACGATCGGAAACGATCTCGCGGCTCTTATGACTCGACGGCTGGCTGGTGCGCGCGGTGCAAAGACCCGGCATACTTTGTAACCTCATATACCGTGGCTAATTGACACGCGAGGCGTAGGGTATCGCGTCGTGCAGGCGACGATAATCTGGGAAACACTCACAGTCCCCGCATTATACTTTATAATGGTGCCGGTGGTCGGGCGAAAAAAAAAACTCGAATGAGGAATCGACGCCGACATTCAATTTTCTTGCTGGATTGATGGCGCGGTCGACGAGGAGGAGGAGGTGAGAGAGAGAGAGAGAGAGAGAGGGGCGAGAGGGTGAGGGGGAGGGCATTGCGAAGGGAGGCGAGGGAGAGACGCCGTCGACCGGCGGAAAAAGTCGTCCTGGTGGGTTGTAACCACCTCCTCTCGGAACTCTTTTATGCCACGCGAGCTGAACGATCGGCTCTTAATGAAGACGTATTATGTTGTTGTCGAGGACGTATCATTTAATGCACGAGCTGTTAATTCGCTATTTCGTAACCCCCTCGTTTTGCCGCGGGTATTACACTCCGAGCGCTCCTTATTCCGATAATGCGCGCTCGATCGCGAGTAAATTGATTTTGCATTTGCAAACGACGATTTTACGACCAGTGTCAATGCTAATGTGCAACATTAAACGCGCGAAAAAGAATCGTCGCGTTACGCAAAGTCGCAGACGCGCTGAATTATCGAATCATCAAGTATTACATTTACATCGGATATAAACATTTTTCCCTCGATGGTCGTCGTGCAGATGTTCCCATCTCCGGAATTTCAGCGAGCGTCATTCGTCACGTTCGCGTGACGACGCGACGCGGTTTCTCGCGAAAATTCTTTAAATCGTGTTCGGAGTTCGCGGAAAACAAGTGTCACGAGTTACGTCACGCGGGCGTCGAGAATTTCAGAGTTGATACGTCACTTCTGGCGGATTCGGATGGGGAAGACAAAGAGAAGGAAGGAGAGGGAGAGAGAAAGAGAGAGAGAGAGAGCGAGAGCGAGAGCGAGAGGTCCCCAAGGCGGGACGAATGAGATATGTGGTAGGCGGGAAAAAAACAAAGCGCTCTCTTGGAGGACCACCGTGGAATCGAGTGTTACTTGTCTTCGCCGCCGCATCGAGCGTCCCCGCGGGCGCACTTGGAGCGCGCCGGTCGAGGGGGAGGCGAAACGGTCAAATCGATACAGTGTTTTGTTTTAAGTGACGCTAAAAGGGTCTGACGAGACAAAACATCGGGGACAACCCCCGGCCTCGTAGCGCTGTCGGTGAAATTTCCGTGGCGCGCCATCTTGCCGCTTGCCCGCGCGCTCTATCTCCGCGGGGTGTTTGCGCTTAGACAAATTGCATTGAACCCCTCGTTTCTTGCGCCAGCGAAAACGTATATAACACTCGTAAGTCGCGTGTTATCCCGAAAGGGACAATTATATGATACTCCGATATTATCGTTCTCGGGGATTCGTATTGGCTTGATGAAATTTACGTGGAACGTCTGGCGCTACAAACGGTACATGGTATGTATATACGGATGCGCGAACGCGGCTTGTAACAGGCGGTCTAAAAGACCAATTGAAATCAACAGCATTTATACGTAACGGTCACAATTTTCACGAAGGAAGGAGAGAAAAAAAAAGGGTCGCAACGCTTGAAACGTCGTACAATATTTTCCAAACGAGCGGCCGTCATTTGGAAAACACAAAGTACCAACAGCGCGGTTCTCTCTGTTAATAAATATGCGCGGTTTTGCGAAGCGCTCGCCGGAGAGAGCCCGTACGGCGCGTCGCGCTCCGCGTTTCCTCCTCGCCCTCCCCTCCTGCCCCCGGACAGTCGTGCGGGGGACGCATTACATCGTTGATAAGTTTTTTCAATTCGCGAACGTTAAAAAACAAACGCGTTGCCTTCGGTGCCGGTTGGTCGCGCGCGCGGTCGATCAAAGCGTCGGCATTGTGACGAGAAACACGAATTCCTGGTCTGGAAACGAGTGTTTTAACAACGCCAACTCCCCCTCGTGTCTCCCTGCACCCCGCCGCACCCCCCGTGTGTATGTGTGTGTGTGTGTGTGTGTGTGTGTGTGTGTCGCTGTTCCCCACTCACCCCCTGTCCTCTCCCCCTCCCTCCCTCCCGCCTCGGTGCCCGGGCACGGCTCTCAAAATCTATTTTCATCGGCGGACAGATGTAACTTCGCTCTCTCGTGGCAGCGACGCGTGCATCGATCGTCAGATGTCTCTCGCCCACCTCCCCTGCATACGCTCTCTCTTCAATCTGCAGTCAATTGTTTCCAGCTAAACTGTTTGCCTTTCAGTCGGCACCCTTTTGCCGCGCAGCGCCGTCTATTTGCCCCGTTAAATGCGGCGCGCTTTCGAGACGCACCGAATTTTCGACGCGAGACGTCGAGACGTCGAGCCGTGGAGACGCGGCGCAAGAGGGGTAGGGGGGAGGCGGCGAAGGTGTGGAAAGGGGCGCAAAGGAGCCTCGCTCGACTCGTGCACGATATAACGATCCGATAATTGATATCGCGATTAGATATCGAATGGCGGGAACGCATAGTTTCCGCCGCAGCACGCATCAACGTGCGAATAGCGATGGTCTTTTAAACAAATTATTATAGTTTGCAATAGAGTAACGTTTGCAATATGGATGGATGTCGTAATGTTCTCAATCAACCAATGCAGGATGATTTCGTCTTTCTGATATTAAAAAAAAAAACCCGCCTATCCCCCTTCGGCCTCGGCCGTCGCCAAGACGATTAGGTTGTCGCGCGGGATTCGATTACGACCGGATCTCGTTCCGACGAGTTTAGTTTATTTTTACGCCATCGAGTACGCGCTTCTCCCTTTTTCTTCGGTCGCAATCACGGGCACGATGAAATTAAGACGCCACCGCGTCTTATAGGTTTTCAATTCGAAAACAATTAATCACCACCGCCTCCCGCGCGCCCGTGCCTTATCCGGTAACGGCTTAATTATAAAACAATCATACTCGGTCGGGGTACCGGTACCTACGCGTAAAAGGCGATCGAGCGCCCTCCGTGGAATATGTGCTAAATCATCTGCAGGTCGTTTGTTAGCAGGTATCGGGACCTTTTTCCTGGTATAACTACCCGCCGTGAGTGCACGAAATGAGAGACGATACCTTCGACGATACACCCGACGGGGTAATCTGCCCTCGTCTCCCTTCCGATCCACTTCAACGGGTCTATAAAGTCACCGGACGTGTCTTCTAAGTGAATAAATTGCGAGAATTTCATCGATTTTCTAATTATAATTGTAGAACGCTTTTGCCATTAAATACGTGACATTGTTATAAAGAATTTTGCGATAGCGAGGGTTTTGCATATCATATTTTGTTAAATTGTTTTTAATATTTAAAGTAAAGTCTGTCATCATATCGAGATTATAAGAATACACATCATAGATACGAAATTATTTCGGACTGGCCAACGCTCCACTTTATAAAAATGTTCCCGTGAAAGCGATCCATTCTATATGTTCCCCGTACAATGACTCTTTCAATCGGCTTAAAAAGTGGCGAACCTGCACGAAAGTGAACGAAAGGCGGGACGCATCAGTTTGTCGGAGAGCATCGAAAAATATCGGGCGATCGGTCGATCCGGTGGTGCGTTCTTCCCAAAGGTGGCCCGATGATCGGGACGATCGATATCTCCTGTCAATCTCCTCCTTTCATTTCTTTTACCCCAAAAACCTCCTCTCCTCCCTTCCCCGTTCGTCGCGCCCGCTCCGCCGTGGCTTCATTCATGCTCGAGGAATTCCTTCTGTTTACGAGTTCCCGAAGATCGCGGGCCTCCCTGGCCGCTAACCGTCTCGTGGTCAGATTGTCAGTCGCTTAATTAACCGTGAAACGAGCGTGGGGTAGCCGGACACCATAGACGGGACCGCAGGATGGTAGGACATTCGATACACCCTCCGAACTCTCGCGCAAGAGCAACCTCGCTGGAAGAACGCTTGGGCGAAAGAGCGAGAAAGACAGAGAGAGAGGGGGGGGGGAAGAAAGACAAAACGAGAGGAAACGAGTGAGAGTGAAGCAGGGTCGTTGGTTCTCCATGAGGTAGTCCTTGGAAAATCATTGTAGGTAGATACGTGTACCTGGCTCTAACTAGGTAACCGGACACCCCGATCGCAGGCCGATGGAATTCTATATCGCACAGGTGGTAGTGGCTATACGGACGAAAGTGCCTCCAGTGACAAAACGAATGTTTCTCCCTATCCTATACCGCCTAGAACGAATCACGCGGGAACGACATACCTCCATACGGAATGCGAGCGCGTTCGATTAATAATTTCTAGAACCAGATCCTTCCCTCCCGGCATAGGCATCATTTCGATTTATATGTCCGTCAATTTAAGATCCCTATCTCGTTTATTACTAATACGTATCGATATACTTTATCCAGTTAAAATGTTATATGTTCGGTATAAAAGTGAATGAAGGTAATCAACCGGTATCGGTCACGTTTAACCGGTGCAATTATCTCTCTTCGACGTAGCGAGATATCCCTTAAAATTACGACCGTTAATTCCGCCGACGATCGCTAAAAATCCGCAATTGGGAATTCCGAGGATGATAGCGGTTACATCAACGACGCTAATTGAACCGTAATTCCATTCGACGCGTATCGACAATTCGCGGCATTCGATTTGCGCGTTTTGCATTACGCGCGCGCTATCGCGATCGTAATCGGCGCCGACGTCGTTCTTGTGCGTGTGCGTTTATTAGATTATTAAGGATCGAGCAGGTGGCGCGTAAAGGAGACGAATCGCGCGGCGCGAATCGGACCCGCGTAGATCAATCTCGGATGTTGAAGTCCGCAGGTGATAAATCTCGTGGAGGTCGATACGCGCGCGCACGCACGCACGTATCTCGATATCGTTAATTATCCGTCAGGGCCGCGTTGTTACGGGACGCGTGTAATGAGCGGTGTCAGGTGATCGAGGCTTCGTTTGAGAGCGTATCGGTTGGCGCCGAGGTCATGCCGCGCCGCGCCGGCGTGAGCCATCTTCGCGCGTCGACACCTTCCTGAGAACGCGCTTCGCGGGCATTGTAATCACCGCGTGTGATGTATCACGCTACATTAGACGTCCGTCGACGTTATCGCGGTCCTTTTTCACGCGGCCCATGCCGCGAGCGCGTATACCGAGGGTACCCTAGATCGACAGCCGACAGTGAAATATGCGCGACGGCCGAGATGAAATTTTCACGACAGACTCGATTTCGTCTCGCGCGCGCGCGCGCGCGTGCTCGCTCGCGGAACGCATTCTCGTTCGCGTTATCGAGTTTCTTTTTTCGCACGACGACAATGAACCTTTACGGTCGATTGAAACCTGTCCGTAAGGACGTTGCTCCTACGGAATTTTAATTAAATCGGAAACGTTTAAATGCGAATCTGATCTCGCTCGATTTAGATCAAACCTATAACGGCAGGTCTACGCATAATAATGGCCGCGTTGAGAGAAACTGCAGATGCGGCGCGATGTTTAACGCCTGTGAATCGGGAAGACACGCAACCGCGCATTAACTCGGCACCGCGCGAGAGGGAAAGGGCCGCTCACGATGGCATCTCATCGCTATATTTCATTGCCGGGTCCGGGGAACAAAGCGTTGCGAGAGGGGTATCGGTTACCTCATGAGCCCCCATGAAAAGAGTACTCGTGGAGTACTCTTTTCAACGCCTTCAACAATCCCTCCCTCCTGACGGAAACCCCCTTTTCTTTCTTTGCTCTCTTTCTCCCTCTCTCTCTCTCTCTCTCTCTCTCTCTCTCTTTCTCTCTCGTATCTTCGAACCGCTGCACCACCTCCTTGTTCCTGCCCGTTTCCTCCCGAGTTCCCCGTCCCGGCAGTCCGCCTCGGCGCGATCCTTCTTTTCAGCGCGCATAATACGCTCCTTTAGCCCCCTAATGAGCGGCAATTACTGTGTCTCTACGACTAACGATCAGTGACGATCGATGATCCCTCTCTCGCGCGGAGGGCCCCCGCGTGCACGCCCTCCGTGAACTGGCGACCATTTGTTCGGGAACGAAACAAAGCCGGGGCCGGTAACGGGGCGCGATAACACTTCGTCGGTGGAGGGATCGATGAAGTTGCAGGCGCAGCATCTCTCCTTCTTCTCCTTCTCCTCCTCCCCTCCCCCGCCCATCTCTCTTCTGCCCGCACGCGTGTTCCGTGCCGGTGCCGTGGAAAGTACTAGGTTCCCGCGTGCATTCGTTGGAGAGACGCGCTCCAAGCCAGCGAGGAATATTAATGAAATGACGATTGATGCCAGCTAACCTCTATATGTCTGCAATTACTCGTTAAATAGGAGGATGATTATTAGTAGGTAAGTCTTAAGACGTCTGACACTTAACGGCCGTACTCATTGGTGCTCGATGGTGCATGTGTACGCGAACAGCGCGCTGGCTTCAACGCCGAGCCGACGTTGTACGAGTGTATAATACTATCAAGTTTTATAAATACGGCATGCGATCCACGAGAAAAACGGTTCTTTGTATTACCGCACGCCTGACAGAATATGTATTTCTATACTCGATCCTATTGTTCTATCCAATCTTCTCATTAAGAGACAACGCGTTGTACACGCTTCTTCGTGTTGTAATTCACGATCGTTTTATAGGCCGAGGAGGAATTGCGACGCGGCCGAGAACATATTGCTGCACTCTCTCGGCCCGTAATTATGGCGAACTCTCATTTCGCCAGCCGAAGCATGAATGGGGCATTCTCCCCGATGAATGATCTCGCGATTTACACGTTCAAGGCTGTGATCGAATTTTACCAACGAGACAATGGCTGGTTTCCGATTCACCCGAATGCAAATAATAATGTTTCGCTCGAATTCGAAATTCGCTTTCGTTCGTTACTGTACACCGGGGCGATCAGCCAGACGAGCGTGATAAATCTCGATCGCCGGTTCAGAATTACCAGCCGTTCGCGTTTTACGAGAGCGCCGATCGATCGGGTGTCCTCCTCCGCACCCTTCCAAAAACGTTCAGATTAGCAGCCACGGTGAAACGACAAATATCCCGCGATGAGAACAAAATTTCATCGGAGACCTTCCGGGGGGAGGGCGAGTCCGACGATTCTATTCGTGTATAATGTTATTTTCGTGTTTCCGTCGAATGATCGTACACCACAAATATAGATCCGCGTCACGTGAGCGGGCGTGATGAGAACGCCGCGTGTCACGCCGTTGCCAATCTCGCTCTCGCCCGAAGCGGACAAAAGATCGGGTCGGCAACCGGGAGCCTTGACTGCCGCCGAGTCGTGCCGAGGGTACGGGGATCGCGGGCCGGAGGTGTATCCGTACCGTGGAGAGACGTGCCGGACGATTCCGTGTACGAATCGATATCATCGTACGAATTAGTAGCTTGCGGTCCAATATCTCGCCCTAATATTTCGCCCCTTAACTCCCCGTTGGGCCGCCACACACACACACATACATGTTCCGTGGCAAGTAGGTGCTTTCTCCCCTCCTGCGTGCTCGAGAGAGAACCCCCACGGCGACGGCGTGAAAACAGGCATCCGCACCGCTGCCTGGTCCACTCACGGACTCGTGAAACAAAAAGCGATCCCGGCGGAAACAAGTGACAGCTGGCCCGCGCACGTCAATTACCTATTTGTAACCTCTCGCCTATTTGTAACCCCCTTCCTTCCCTCCCTCCCTTGCCGTTTCGTTCTCCTAAGAGAGCCCGAGTCTTGCGAGAACGTGTCTAATTATTTGCCGATGGACAGGCTCCGGCGAGGCTGTGGGCTCCTTTGAGAACTCGTCAGACCTCGGACGGAAACGTTCGTCGCAGGCGAACCTTTGTTAGCGAAACACGGGTTAATCGTGTCGCGCATCAAAGCGCGGATTGATAACAAACTTAAATTAACTTAATGCCGACGTGTGCGGCGGCATTTTAAAATCGGCGCGTGCCGAGTAAACACGTTACGAACATGAGCGTGACGTCTATTATGCATATCCCGTCCTTCGAATTAATCAGCGTCGAGTTTTAGTCTTCTCGGTCTTCGCTCCGCGCGAGCTCGAGTGCAGTACGTCGAGCGATTTTGCCGAGCACTTATAATTACGCCCCGACACTCTCCGTGTCCTTATTAAATCCGCGTTTCCTCTCTCCCCCCCCCCCTCCTCCGTCCCCGTTCCCGTCTCCCACCGCCTCGCGCTTTTCTGCGATCGCATTCGCGAGATCGCGAACGCGGAATGCCCCGGTGCCGTTGCGCCCGGCCGGCCAGCCGCGCGCCATCAATCACGTTACCTCGTAACAACCCCCTTGACAAAAAGCTGCCACGCGAATTGCGCGGCCACCCCGAGGGGCGATACGTGGCGGTAATACCTGAGTTCTTTTTCATCGCTTCCTGAATATCGCTCAGAATGTCGAAATACGGAATCATTAGTAACCGCGCGCGCGTACGATCCCGGGCCGCGATTCCGCCCGCCCGCCGCCGTCGCCTCCGCCGCCGCGCCGTCTCGCTCCTCGCCTTCCATTCCTCCTCGAAGCGGCCCCGCTCTCTGCCCCGGCAATCTATCACGAAGGGCTCGTGCGAGCAGGTGTCATGGCAGTCTGGCCGCTAATGATCCTGGACATCCAACGTGGAATTAATCATTGCCTTTGTCTCTACTGCTTTTTGCCCGCTACGCGGCCCGCTTGCGCGCGGCTTTTTGGCGGTTCTCTCTCTCTCTCCCTCTCCTCCCCCCCCTCTCTCTCTCTCTCTCTCTCGGCGAATCGCGTGCTCGCTGCTCTTTGGTCATTATCGTCGTTAATTCGCCGACCAATGCTCCTCGGGCCCGATGCCTCTCTCTCTCTCTCTCTCTCTCTCTCTCTCTCTCTCTCTCTCAATGACGAACGCCGCTTTTTGGAAGGATCGTCATCGAATCGATCGCTAACGACACACACAACCACAGAGCGACCGCGCCGCCAAGGATAATTAATTGATTACACGAAATCATTTTTTAACGCCGGCCCGCCCCCGTAACGCGGCTCGCACTCTGACGCGTGTTAATTCTTTAATACGTTCCATATCCACTCCGCGTCGAATCGTGATAATATTAAATTTATGCGTAGCGTAACTTCGAAACTGACAGCGACCTAATAGACAGTGCTGGTGGCCTTAATGTTCCCCGTCTGAGATCCAAAGGTTAAGTTGATTTAATAAGAGTCTCGAATGGCGAAGGCAAGGCATTATTTATAGGCTCGGTGTGTGCTCGCGCGGCTTTTGCCGCGGCGACCGCGGGAAATCGAACGGTCCCCGCGAGGAGACGACCACGCGCGCCCGTGCGGACCTCTCTCTCGCTTGTATATAGTGTGTGTGTGGGGGGGGGGGGGGGGATTACGATTTTTCTCTCCCGCGCGAAAATATTCCGCGCTGCAATTTTCTCACGCCGGCGCTTCCCGAAACGGGAGTTCCGCCTGATTCGTCGTCGTGCATCTGTCGTCCATCTGCGGGCGGACATTCCCGAAGAGCCCGCGCGGCCGCGGGACATTTTTCGCGGTGGGAAGATTGCGCAACGCGATGACATCCGCGTCTTCTTCCATATTCCTTTCTCGTTTAAGGTCATCAAGATAACGGCGGTACCGCACTGAGTGACACTTGACCGTGACTCGAAGAAGAAGGTACCGGAAGGCATGTAGTAATGATTCGAAAGGACGTGCATCTCGCACACACTCGGGGAGACTTCACGCGACCATAAATCCTGCCGCCGTCTTTTCTGGACGCTGATTTAAGTTTTATGCAAAAATCCTCGCGCTTCCTCCAGGTGCCTACGAGAAATTATTTCCCGAGGCGACACGTTGTTTAACCAAACATAAATCCCCCGCGAACGAATGGATAAATCTTTGCGGTAATATTCTCTCTCTCTCTGTCTCTAAAGAAAGAGAGAGAGAGAGAGAGAGAGAGAATTGCATACTTAATTTTTCGTGCTTTCTGAAAAAAAAAGATACGCGTAGACGTAAATAATATTTTATTTAAAAAGCAAATTTTGTGCAAAGCAGCAAGTGAAAGCGAATAACGATGTGATTCGCGGGGTCGCATCGCTGCAAAGTACAAATCTCGTTAAACAAAGGAACGCGCGCGTGTGGAAGTGTATATCCCTTCCACCCGTTCGTGTAGTCACCCGAATGAAAAAGAAAAAAAAAGAGCGCAGTCGAGGTCTCGCCGTTCACAAAGGAAGGAAGTAACCGGCATCGCGAATCCTGATGGAAGAGAACAAGTCCAGAGGGTTGGCGTGGCGGGATGGAGGGGAGGGAGTGATAGTGTAGCGACGGGAGGTGGCAACGCAGACGGGATTCTGCGTGGAAACGCAAACAGCGCGGGTCTCTAATACACCGGGGACTTTATCAAAATCTGATAACTTCAGAGGCGAAGGCAACGCCGAAAGAGGAGAGCCGGGAACACGCTCGAGCTAAGCCACCCCCGAAAAGCCGGCAATGCGGAGGGTTGCCGAGGTGGTTATATTCTCTCTCTCTTTCTCTCTCTCTCTCCCCTCGTATCCCGCCTGGTCGTAGACGCCCCTTAGGAAGCCTCGAGTCTCGCGCTCAGGCTGCGCTCCGAGTTCCCTTGGACGTAACGCGAACCGGTACGTCTGTATATTCGCGCGAGGATTTCCGCGAGTACGTATCCCCGATTCCGAACGTGTTTCCCGCGTGAACCCCCGCGCTTGCATAATTAATAGCGACGTGGTCCTCTACGAATGTACCGAAACGGATAACGAGATTTGCAACGTGAGCCTAATAAAGGATATATATATAGCTTGCAATCGAAAGAGTCATACTTTGGAGACGTTAACGCTGAATCCGCGACCTTCAAAGCGGCGATTATTCCTCGATCAGCGTCAGTTCGGTAATTGATTGTACCGGATGCGCCGCGATCTTCTTCAGCCTTCTACCTCCGCGCTATCCGCGTGTTCTACCGCAAAACGCGACGGAATACACGCTCACCCCGCCGCGCCGGGTGAAGCGGCACTACAGCGGGAACATACCCGTTCCACCATTCTCTCTCTTTCTTTCTCTCTCGTCCCCGTAATATATATAGCTCTTACATATACACCCACACACAAATACTTTCGCACACGTAATCGTGCCGGCCTGGCATCCAACACACAGACGCGCGAGTAGCTACGTGCGAGCGCGGAGATTGCTCCGGGGCTTTCGGGGTTGAGCATATTGAATAACTCGCTCGCTGGACCGCGAAAATATACCGCGAGGCTGGCAGTATGCGGATCGACGTTTCTGAAAGGACCTTCCAGGATCCTCGGGGCGGGCACCGTATCCTGTCTACGTGTCTACCTAACCCACCCCGGGTCAGGGCGACGACGACGACGACGACGATGACGACGACGACGACAAGTAGGCGGTGTAGTAGATTCGCTCCGGCTTTACCCCCATGTGTCAGAACTGAAAATGCACCACGGAGGGAATTTCGTTATGACGGGAGCTGCTACGTTCTTCGCGGGCGCCGACACGTGACGAAAATGAAACATTTGGGACGCGCATCTTGAGGACGCCCTTGCATCTTTCGCTCTCTCGCCTCGGAACGCGGCGGCACAAACGGCGACTTGGATGGTAATAATCCCGGATGCGCGTCTATAAATTGCCGATTACATTGACGTAAATCGACGCGGCGATAACGAATCAGAAATATTTTACACCAATTTTCGTTTCGGCCAATCGAAATATAAAAACGGCATGGAAATCGCGTGAAATTTTTAGTACGGAATGTACTTATTTAGCGGGATTTTACAGTCTGATCGTTGGCGGATTTTATCAATCGGGAATTAAGCTCTTTACAATGCGCGCAGAGGATGCCTTTCTCGTCGATGTTGTTCAGAATTCATAATTTGCGAATAAAAAGGGAATTGCCTAAAAGAGTGGAAAGTACGGCTGATAGATGGAAAAATGATAAAAAAAGCCGCTATTTTTTTTGTGGATTACATTATTCAGCGTTTCGGAACTAACAACGATTGTAACAAACTGCGTTATCCAGTGATGCAAAATATCTCTTATGAATTTTTTAATGGTATGCTTTTTTCCGCGTCGCGGCTAATGAACGCTACCTGTACTCGGTGACCGAGTTATTAAATATTGGAAGCACGTAACAAAAAGCGCAAAAAGCCATTTCGATATAAATATGAATTGGATGCGGAGAAAAATTACGGCGAAAAGTCCTCCATATAATGCCGGATATAATTGAATAAAGCGTATAAATTTATCTAAAAATTATCCAAAATAAAAATTATCACAGTTCGGTTTTTGCGCGCTTGCGCGCGGACACTGTATTAATTCTGCATAATAGAAATATTATAAATCAGTAATTATGCTATATTTGCGTAATTACTTATTTACAATATTTCTCCATGATATGGTTGGTAATTAGTAATCGCAAATACGGTATTGTCAATAACAAATAATGGTAAATGCGAACCAAGAATAATGCGAGGTTTGACGCAAAGTGACACCGGCCTGGAGTTATAACAACGACAATCTCCGTTTCTCCAATATTGAAAGACAATAGCATATTATACGTGGATTTCTGCGTCGAATTCCGTACGCAGGTCGATATTTCCGTAAGGAGATGCGGGGTCCTCGGGAGGCTTTCTATCTCCCTATGTCTATCTAGAGATGTACACAACCGAGGACTCTCCGTCCCGAGATTCGACGGATTACGTGCAGGAAAATGTGGCTCGGGGCCAGACACGGAATGTCATTACGTCGGGTAACGATAGGTACGTCGCAGCCATTGTTGGATAGCTTCAGTTGAACATAGAGAGCTCGTGAGATCGTGAGACTAAACATACGCAATATTTTCCCTTTTTTTTTAAAACCATTTTGTATTATTTAAATAACGATGGTAAAAATAACACTGAAATTTTATCGTCATGTAAAGTTAGATTTTCCTCGAGCAACATACTTTTTGTCACGTTCTAATAATAATAATTGAATATTTGGACATCTATTGATCGAATTAAATTAACATGCCATTCCGATGACGGCCCGAAGAAAATTGCTGTCACAATATTGCTGTTTTGTAATCGCTTAAATGTTAAGGGATTATTTCATAAATTTGCGTAAAATAACGTTACCTGCCGATCACAATGCTATACGTATGTATAATACATATATATGAAATATGCGTATACTAGCGCATTTCTAGCTGCGCGATTTATCATCACGCACAAAGAAATTCTGGCACAGTTTTCATTCGATCTTATCGCGTAGCATAATTTGAAAGAATTATGCAATATTATGTTCCGCTTAATAAATCTTGTGCTATACGCATATTTTCTCCCGACGGCAAAGCAACAATCGAACACGAGAACACGATCTGTTTTAACGTCAATGACGCAATACGCGGCTCTATATATACTTACGGCGATTATATGCGGCAGAGTTATGTAAACATTTTCCTGCATTTTTTATGAACGCGTGACCGCTGTACGGCGGTTTGAGAGACAATGCACGCTCCAAACGTATAATCTTTACTCGCCGCGCGAGCTCATCAAGATCAATTAGAGCAGTATGGTCGAGCCATCGTCGGCCGTTAACGATATATCAATTACAGCGTTAGACGTAGGTAATGACTATTAATGACTTCATTCAGAGCGCAATAATTACACGACGATATACGTCCACGCGCATGGGGGGACAGATCTAGGTCGGCGCTATTTTCCACGGGAGAATGGCAGTTTTATCGTGCTCGGGTTATCGAAGCATTCATCCTGATTTACGATCGAAATAACGCACCAGCGCGAAATGAATTAGCACTTTAATCCGCCAGAATGGTGCGTGTCACTTGCAGGATTGTGCTCCGTTATCGATACGAGGGACTCGATATGTACACACGGCTTAACGCGTCAAACACGTTTCTTAACAACTTTCCAGCAATCGAACGATACAAATTGATTCTTGTGTAGCAAAAAGTATGAGTATCAAGAGCGACGGCTGTAATTATTTTTAGTTGCGAATACAGTCGAGAATTCTAAATCATTTCGTTCGTTAGACGAACTCTTTTTGCAGTTCTGTATAGAAAGGTGCTATATAAGAGAGTACAGATGTTTTGCTTCTTTGACCTAAAAGCCATCCAATTAACTTACAACGTCATTTAGATGGTACATTAGATAAATATCTTTTTCCCGAGGTGGAATCAAAGGCGCGATGTTGCGTTCGGTAGCATCGCGCATGCAAGGTCGCGTGTTCGAGACGCGGAAAGTTATCCAGGATCGGCCCGGGGAAGCAATAGCGAAAATGTTCGGGTAGGTCTTCCAAGAACTCATAAATCACACCGGGAGCAACATCCGGTTCGCGCGTTCAGCGACCACTCGAGGTTTCACTAACGAGAGTGAGGGAGGCGGAGCGGCGGCTCATGGCATAGAAAACCCACCTCGAGTTTCCCTTTTATAGGCAAATAATGGCGGCGTCGGGCAATAAATAGCCGAACAATACCGGCTGGCGGACCGTTACCTGCCCGCGACGGAACCGCTCGTGTCGAATCGAATTGAAATGACAGGTGGTAATTCCCAACGAAGACTCCACTTCCGTTTTTCTATCGTCCACACTTCGGCGATGATCCCCTAATAACGACCAGTCGTGATTCGGCGGTAGAATTCATCCCTTTCAGAACCCTTACATTACTCGGACGCATCATTCTTCTCTCTCTCTTTTTTTTTGTGAAGTTAATACTACGTTTTGGTTACACGATCCCTCGAATGTTAAATTTTCCCATTAAACATCCTCATTTTTCATCGTAGAATTGTACTCGACCGCAGACTTGAATAAATATCCGAGAAAATAAATCAGAATATAGCCAGTAACGGGCCAGTAACCAGATTCCTGGTCAGTTGTCATTCAGTTTGCTCGCTTCAGCCTGATTTATTTCTACTCGGATATTTGGTTAGAATAGATTATGTTACATTAGCGTTGTAACGATCGTGTGAATTGATGATGTGAATTGACTTTCTTTTACAAGCTCCATTTATTTTTGCCATATAAATGATAATCTACAACAAGCTCGGTTCGTCTCGAGACTTTTATTTAAAAATAATTAATCAAAGGATGCGTATATTCGATAACGAGAGGCAAGAATACATATATATGTATATATATATATATATATATACATATGCATGATATTCCCTTCAATTTCCCTACACAAAGTCGGAGAGAGCAAGAATCTGAGACTGATTCAAATGCTATTTTAAAGCTATCCTGGACTTCGGCATTCGAATATATCGCCGTATGGAGGGATAGAGAAAGAGCGAGAGAAAGTGAGTGGAGATCGG